>NC_053494.1:53173748-53473748 GCF_905171775.1 Rana temporaria
GCGTTCAGAAGCGAACGCTTACGTACGTAGCGCCCGCATATGAATACGGTGTTCAAACCATACAGGTGAGGTATTGCCGCGATCGGTGGAGCAATAATTCTAGCCCTAGACCTCCTCTAACTCAAAACATGCAACCTGTAGAATTTTTTAAATGTCGCCTATGGAGATTTTAAAGGGTAAAAGTTTGTCGCCACTCCACGAGCGGGCGCAATTTTGAAGCGTGACATGTTGCGTATCAATTTAACATTATCTTTCACAATAGAAAAAAAAAATGGGCTAACTTTACTGTTGTCTTAGTTTTTAATTCAGAAAAGTGTATTTATTAAAAAAAAAAAAAAAAAGTGCCCGATTCCCTTTTACTTTTGTATTGTTTTGTTTATGTTTTAAACCCAATAAAAATTGTCAATTATAAAAAATAAAAATAAATAAAAGTGCTCTTGTAAGATCGCTACGCGAATACGGTGTAAAGTATTGCAACGACCGCCATTTTATTCTCTAGGGCAGGGGTGGGCAATTAATTTTTCGATGGGGCCACATGAGAAACTAAAAATATTTTGGAGGGCCGGGCCAAAAGGCTAAACTCAATACTGCATAAAATCAATTGTATTTCTTTATAAAAAGCAGTAAATATCATTGTTGGACAACTGGTACGAGTACTTGTTATAGACATTAGACAGGAGGGGGACAGAGGCTGGGGACATGACACAGGAGGGGGACAGAGGCTGGGGACATGACACAGGAGGGGGACAGAGGCTGGGGACATGGCACAGGAGGGGGACAGAGGCTGGGGACATGACACAGGAGGGGGACAGAGGCTGGGGACATGGCACAGGAGGGGGACAGAGGCTGGGGACATGACACAGGAGGGGGACAAAGGCTGGGGACATGGCACAGGAGGGGGACAGAGGCTGGGGACATGGCACAGGAGGGGGACAGAGGCTGGGGACATGACACAGGAGGGGGACAGAGGCTGGGGACATGACACAGGAGGGGGACAGAGGCTGGGGACATGGCACAGGAGGGGGACAGAGGCTGGGGACATGGCACAGGAGGGGGACAGAGGCTGGGGACATGGCACAGGAGGGGGACAGAGGCTGGGGACATGGCACAGGAGGGGGACAGAGGCTGGGGACATGACACAGGAGGGGGACAGAGGCTGGGGACATGGCACAGGAGGGGGACAGAGGCTGGGGACATGGCACAGGAGGGGGACAGAGGCTGGGGACATGACACAGGAGGGGGACAGAGGCTGGGGACATGACACAGGAGGGGGACAGAGGCTGGGGACATGACACAGGAGGGGGACAGAGGCTGGGGACATGACACAGGAGGGGGACAGAGGCTGGGGACATGGCACAGGAGGGGGACAGAGGCTGGGGACATGGCACAGGAGGGGGACAGAGGCTGGGGACATGGCACAGGAGGGGGACAGAGGCTGGGGACATGGCACAGGAGGGGGACAGAGGCTGGGGACATGGCACAGGAGGGGGACAGAGGCTGGGGACATGACACAGGAGGGGGACAGAGGCTGGGGACATGACACAGGAGGGGGACAGACGCTGGGGACATGACACAGGAGGGGGACAGAGGCTGGGGACATGACACAGGAGGGGGACAGAGGCTGGGGACATGACACAGGAGGGGGACAGAGGCTGGGGACATGGCACAGGAGGGGGACAGAGGCTGGGGACATGACACAGGAGGGGGACAGACGCTGGGGACATGACACAGGAGGGGGACAGACGCTGGGGACATGACACAGGAGGGGGACAGACGCTGGGGACATGACACAGGAGGGGGACAGACGCTGGGGACATGACACAGGAGGGGGACAGACGCTGGGGACATGACACAGGAGGGGGACAGAGGCTGGGGACATGACACAGGAGGGGGACAGAGGCTGGGGACATGACACAGGAGGGGGACAGACGCTGGGGACAGGCAGCCACTGTTTAATCAATAACAATTGACAACAGTGGCTGCATGCGATGTGGTCATGCGGCATTTAAAGGGTTAAATCAGGCGGTGAAGAGCGATCCACATTTTTTTTTGCTTTTCAGAGGCATTTTATATCAATGTATTGCCTCTTCCTCTTAATATAACCCAATAAATGCCGCATGACCACATCGCAGTGGTGTGCATGCCCCATGGACCTGCAATGCACACTATTGCAGCATGGTAGTGCGCCATTTAAAGGGTTAAATCAGGCGGTGAAGAGCGATCCACATTTTTTTTTGCTTTTCAGAGGCATTTTATATCAATGTATTGCCTCTTCCTCTTAATATAGCCCAATAAATGCCGCATGACCACATCACAGTGGTGTGCATTACATGCAGTTGTGAGCTGGTCACAGTGCAGCCACCATTCACTTTGCATTAGAGCCCCATGGACCTGCAATGCACACTATTGCAGCATGGTAGTGCGCCATTTAAAGGGTTAAATCAGTCGCAAGCCAGGCACATATCGCTTTTTCAATGTTGTGCCATTAGCTGTATAAGGCGGGCAATGAAGCAAGGAGAGACAATGGGCGGAGCTGGAGCGGAGTAAACTGGGAGGCTGGAGGGGCGGAGTTGCGATCGGCTAGAGAGGCAGAGGCCGGGAGGAGATGGTCTGCATCAGGCTGGAGGGGCGGAGTTCCGATCGCAGCCGAAAGCCAGGGGAAACAGGTTTCCTTGGGGAAACCAACTTCGACACAACACCGGCCCTGCCTACTGTTATCACCGCGGCGACAGCGTTCGTTTGAACAGCTGTTTTCCCCGCCGCGCATAGACACTCCCCCTTGGACGGATCTGTCCAATCGCGAGCAAGGGGGAGTCACATAGACACTCCCCCTTGGACGGATCTGTCCAATCGCGAGCAAGGGGGAGTGTATGTGACTCCCCCTTGCTCGCGATTGGACAGATCCGTCCAAGGGGGAGTGTCTATGCGCAGCGGGGAAAACAGCTGTTCAAACGAACGCTGTCTGTAATGTTCCCCGCCGCGGTGATTAACGTGGCAGCGGCGGCGATTTCGGCGGCGGCGGGGGGGGGCCGGATTAAAAGGTCCGACGGGCCGTATACGGCCCGCGGGCCGTAGTTTGCCCAGGTCTGCTCTAGGGTGTCGTACAGTGTGCCGTAAATCAGGGGAGATCTGGGCATGCTCCAGTGACGTCATTCTAAAGAACAAAAAAGGATTACAACAATACTAAGGATATTTGTACAAGTGTTCATTAGGGTTTTTTATGCCGATTTACATGGGATAAAGTTGTGGGGGAGGGTTTACAACTCAACTTACAACAAAAGTGACGTACACCGTCTACAACATTTACCAAACCGAGTTATAAGTGTCGGTTCACACAGGGGCAACACGACTTCCAGCACGACTTTGCAAGACTACTTCAGCGCGACTTACAGCACAACTTCAAGTTTGCCTCCAGGACATGCGACTTTGCCAGTGGCCAATCAAACAATCAGCTCTGTGGGAGGGAGGGGTTTGCCTGAGAAAAAACAATTTTCTCTTCCTGTAAAGTTGCTTCAGTTAAAGTGGATGTAAAGCCACTCTCATCCTTTCTAAACTACTGCCATAGTGCTGATCTATAAGGATATAGATGCCTTCTGCATGTATCCTTACCTCTCAAATATCTTCCCTCTGTCTGTTATAAGAACTGAAAAACTGCAGATTCTGTGGGTGGATCTGTTGTCTGGAGCTCTGTGGGTGGAGTCGTGATGTCAGACGCCCCGCCCACATGCATTTTTTCCTATGTATTACTTACACTAAATTCTGCTATGATCACTAACATCACTAACAGTCAAAATCCAGTGACATTTAAGACATGACTTCAGAAAAGGGGTGGGAATTAAAAAAAAAAAAAAAAAAATCTGTCTCAAGGCTACTGCATGAGATATGTAAATAACCTGTCACTCACAGCAAGGTGGCGCAACGGACTAAGGTTTTTCTCTGTAAGTCCGTTTTATTTCACTGAATAAAAGAGGATTGCTCAGAGCTGTATTAACTGTGTGGCAAGACTGGGCACAGATGATGGGAAATCTTATACTGTACATTGTGACAAAAAAATTATTTGGGTTTACGTCCACTTTAAGACCGTGATCAGACTTTGGAGGCAACTTCCATTGAAATCAATGGGTACAAGTTGTCTTTAAGTAGTACAGGAACCTTTTCTGAAGTCAGAGCCACTTCAGTAGTGTACATCAAGACACTTCAATTCAATGGAATTTCTCATGTCGTGCGACTTGGGGCGTCACAAGTCAGATCCCAATTCGCTGTAGTGTGAACCGGCACTGACCCTACTACTTGAAAAAACAAACCAGTTGGCCCCTGCTTTCAGGGAAGGAAGGAAGGAAGGAAGGAAGGAAGGAAGGAAGGAAGGAAGGAAGGAAGGAAGGAAGGAAAATCAGGTTTTTAGTAAACAGTTGATTTTTGCAGGTCACCTAATGGGCTCTCTCACACTAATGGACTTTTGTGCATCTAAAAATGGCCCTTTAAAATGCTCATGAGCTTTTAATACTCTCTCATTGACTTACAACGGAAAGTGCCTTTTTGATGCGCTTCTGGAAAACTGCACCAAAAGATGCAGCATGCCAGACTTGACTTTTTAAAGCGCAGTAAATCTGCAGTGTGTAGAGTTGCATAAAATTTATTGGGAAACAGTTTAAACACTTTTGTTGGGGAGTTTTTCAACTGTATAAATCATGGGTCTTCAAACTACAGCCCTCCAGTTGTTCAGAAACTACAATTCCCATCATGCCTAGTCATGTCTGAATGTCAGTGTGTTACAATGCCTCATGGGATGTGTAGTTCCGCAACAGCTGGAGGGCCGTAGTTTGAGGATCCCTGGACTATAAACACTCAAACTCCGATAAAAGCTTAAAGTGGAGGTTCGCCGGTAAAATGGTGTTTTTACCCTTAGATGTATGCTCATTTGGTCTAGGGCAGTGTTGGCGAACCTCGACACTCCAGATGTTTTTGAACTACATTTCCCATGATGCTACACTACACTGCAGAGTACATGAGCATCATGGGAAATGTAGTTCCAAAACATCTGGGGTGCCAAGGTTCGCCATCACTGGTCTAGGGGAATCTGGTTGTTGTTTAAAAATCCGAGCATTACTTACCGTTGTAGAGGGCGATCTTCTCCGCCACTTCCGGGTATGGGCTGCGGGAATGGGCGTTCCTTCTTGATTGACAGTCTTCCGACAGGCTTCCGACGGTCGCATCCATCGGGTCACGATTTTCCGAAAGTAGCCGAACGTCGGTGCGCAGGCGCAGTATAGAGCCGCACCGACGTTCGGCTTCTTTCGGCTACGAGTGACGCGATGGATGCGACCGTCGGAAGCCTTTCGGAAGACTGTCAATCAAGAAGGAACGCCCAGTCCCGAAGACCCATACCCGGAAGTGGCGGAGAAGATCGCTTTCTACAACGGTAAGTAATGCTCGGATTTTTAAACAACCTGATTCCCCTAGACTAAATGAGCATACATCTAAGGGTAAAAAGAGCAGAAACGGCCTTTATGGGTGAACTCCTGCTTTAAAAAAACGCAGGCAAGCAAAAAAAAAAAAAAAAAAAAAAAACACACCACGGTTATTCTGTGTTTGAGCCATAAGCTTTTGAGGGAGTAAAGTTTAGCTAAAGAAAGCAAAAAAAAAAAATATAATAATTTAATATATAAAAAATAATAAAATAATTAATAATTATTATATTATTATTATTATTATTATTATAATAATAATAATGTCCTAAAGCTGTATGGATTTATTTTAACTGAACTTCACTTTAAAGCAGCAGCAATCCATAACTTACGTAAAGCAGTGCATTTTCCCTAATAATGCAAAACACAATCCTATGCAGAGGGTAGTGAACTGCTGAAATGTCACTAATTTGACTAAAATAAACTGACGAATAGACTATATTAGGATCCATGGACACTGGGCTTTAAAAACACGCGCTCACTGCAAAAAAACAAACAAAAAACAAACAAACACTTACATTTAAAAGAGTTTCCCATTGCAGATTTATATTTGAATACAAGAGGATGTACCCGACCGTATTTGTAATTGTACCATGCATAAATGTTATCGAGTATTAATTGCTTGCCTTAAAAATATGGAAGTGCATGTGTGTATGGCTTTCCTTAATTAAAAAGCTTTATAACCAAACACGAGTACAGAAAAATAATTGGGGGGACGTAGAGATATCTTATGTACTACATATTCTGACAATAAGCCGAGACTGCAGCTATGGAAATCATTGTTTGAATGGATGATTCATTAAGAAATAAACACGTAGCACTGTAAAAAGGTGAGTCATCCAGCCCATTTTCCTACAACACACCCAGTATCTCGTGACAAAGAAATAATTAAACGTCAAGTCTATCCTATCCCATCTAACATCCTCCTACTTTATCATTCTGATGTGCAGGCTTTAACCCCAACTGATGTTCACCATCACCACAACCATGTTATGAAAGACTGCTGTTGTAAAAGTAGTACTCCTTTTATTAACCACTTTAAGACTGCCCATATACCAAGGCAGGTCTGCTCTATTGAGTGAAACGACGTACCTGTACGTCGCTTCATGTAATGGATACAGGGAACACAAAGAGTGTGCCCGCAATTATCCACCATTCACTTTAATGGGACGGCTGGTGATGTGGCAGTGACACAACAAGGTGAGGGAAGTGGCGGCAGCAGGTGAGTGGATACCCACTGACAGGTGCTGCCATGATGAATCTAAAATGACAGGTGCTCTTTAAAATGTAAGGACTCATGCTTGCAGGCAGTTAGAGTCTTTAATGTTTGCAAACAAAATGAAGGTTTCCAATTTAGAATAAGCCGTTAGTAAAACCGCGATATCAGAACAGACTTAAAGGGTTTGTAAAGGAATTTTTTTTATCTTAATAGCTTCCTTTACCTTAATGCAGTGCTGTTTTCATGTCCTCATTGTTCGTTTTTGCTCTCAAGTTGCTGTAATTTTTCTCTGATCTCCACACTTCCTGGTTGTCTGTTTCCTGATAACCACAGTACTGGGAGCTTTCTCTCTGTGGTCACTAATCAAGGAGGTGTGATTACTGTGTGTCTAGTTTCTAGTTTCGTTTTCCAAACCATCACTGCTCTATGGCTCTGTAAGGCAGAGAGGCAGGGAACATGCAAAAACGAAACTAGAGGAACATTATATGATTGATTTTTATCTATTTTTTATCGTTTAAAAGGAATCAGTTAACTATTATGTCTATTATACCCTGTAAAACAGTCATTTCAGCAAAAAAAATTTTTTAATTATTTACAACTCCTTTAATCATACAGTTTTTAGTGTACATAGATTTGCAAAATGGGATAAAAAGGAATATTCCTGAACTATGTTTAATCTCATGGTCACTGTGAAATTGTGTGAATGCATCAATGCAGTGCGCATATTATCTCAGCTTATAGAGCTTTGATTTATTGAAGGCGTTTACCAAAAGTGTAAATATTGTAAAATATACAGCCTCATGCTACATAACCAAGCTCCATTTCATGCTGAACAAACTAAATGATCAATGTATCTTAAAGCGGGAGTTCACCCATTTATTAAAACATTTTTTTTCTCCCCTTAGATTCCTGCTCGTTCGGTCTAGGGGAATCGGCTATTTGTATTAAAATATGAGCAGTACTTACCCGTTTCCGAGATGCATCTTCTTCCGTCGCTTCCGGGTATGGGTCTTCGGGAGCGGGCGTTCCTTCTTGATTGACAGTCTTCCGACGGTCGCATCCATCGCGTCACTCGTAGCCGAAAGAAGCCGAACGTCGGTGCGGCTCTATACTGCGCCTGCGCACCGACGTTCGGCTTCTTTCGGAAAATCGTGACGCGATGGATGCGACCGTCGGAAGCCTCTCGGAAGACCGTCAATCAAGAAGGAACGCCCATTCCCGCAGCCCATACCCGGAAGCGACGGAGAGGATGCATCTCGTAAACGGGTAAGTACTGCACATATTTTAAAACAAATAGCCGATTCCCCTAGACAAAACGAGCAGGAATCTAAGGGGAAAAAGTGCCCTCTAAGGGTGAACCCCCGCTTTAAAATAGAAAACTATCGTTAGATAAAAAAAAAAAAAAAAAAAAAAAATGTAATCATTGATTTATATCCACCCTGGTCTGCACTGAAATATCAAAGCGCTGATTATGAGCGCAGACCCCCCCCCCCCCCCACTCCGTGTCAGGAGAGACACTTATTGGCTCTCCTCTGCTTGAGCCCTGTCAGCGCGAAAAAGAGGAAACGCCGATAAAGTCACTTCCTGGTTACGATGTGATTAGCCGTGATTGGACACAGCTGATCACATGGTAAAGAACATACATCACCAGGGGTGCGCACGAGCAGCTTATCCTGTTGGACATCATATGATGCCCAGTCAGGATAATAGAACCCCTGCCTGGCATTCTGCTACAGGCCAGGTGGGAAGGAGTTAAAATGGTATTCCCCACTGCCCTAAACATTTTAAAGTGAATATATAATCTAACGCGGACTTATTTTACTCATCGTAGCACCCAAAACCTAAGGAGGAGAGGTAGCTTTCCTGAAGCAATGGCTGATTTGATCTCACTCCAATACTGAAGAGGAAAGGTCAGGGTTCTGTCTGCAGAAAACGAGGATTCCAAACTCTCTACAGCTGGTAAGCATACAACCAACTAATTGATTGGGCAGCTCACCGAATATTGGTACGCCAAGCCCCTTTGGCAGAGAGCCAATGACTAGCTACCAGAACAAGATGTCCAACTTTCTCAAGGAAAGTTTTCACAATATTTTAAATAGTGTAGAGAATCATACATCAAGAAACACAAATACTAGTGCCTTGTAATATGCCACCAAAAAAAAAAAAAAAAAGCGATCCCAGAACCTAAAGCCCTGAAAGAAAATGGGTGTCAGCCCTCTCCACTACATTATGTGAACACACCCTCCATATACAGTGCTCAGCATAAACGAGTACACCAACAAATTTGTCACCCCCCCCCCCATTAACTGGCCAATCTGGAATTCAGGTTGAAACAGCAGATTTTAACCACTTGGCATCCTGCCTATTGTTAAGACGGCCACAAGGTGGCTCTCAATTGCCGGGAGGACGTCTATAGACGTCCTTGGCTCCTCCGGCCACTGGGGGGCACGCAAGCGCCCGCCGCATCTCCGAGATGCCGATGCGCGTGCCTGGCGGCCGCAATGTCCGCCAGGCACCTGCGATTACACAGACAAGGATGTGGAAACACACAGATCCACGTCCTGTTTGGCGAGAGAGGAGACTGATGCTGTGTCCCTTGTACATAGGGACACAGATCGGTCACCTCCCCCAGTTAGTATCCTCCACAGTTAGAAACACTATGCAGGGTACACATTTAAACCCTTCCTCGCCCCCTAGTGTTAACCACTTCCCTGCCAGTCACATTTATACAGTAATTAGTGCATATTTATAGCACTGATCGCTGTAAAAAATAGGATTTTTTGTACTCACCGTAAAATCCTTTTCTCTGAAGTCCATGGACGGACACAGCTCCTTAAATCTTGACAAGTGGGTTATGTTCCCTGTTTACAGGAGAGGACTAGGCAGAAACATGTTAAATAGTTAAATACATGTTACATTAACAGAGTTGAACAGCCCCGCCCAGGGGGCGGTCCCTCCAGACATAACCCTCCTCACTGCAGCATGCAGCCTCAGTTCGTAACAAGCAGTACAAACCTAAAAAGGAGGGGTGGGAGCTGTGTCCGTCCATGGACTTCAGAGAAAAGGATTTTACGGTGAGTACAAAAAAATCCTATTTTCTCTTATCGTCCATGGACGGACACAGCTCCTTAAATCTTGACAAGTGGGACGTCCCCAAGCAGTGTCAAAAAACGAGGGGTGGGAAATATATCAGGAAAAACCATTTTTAACTTCACCCCAAAACAAGCAGAGCTCCTCAACGGAGGAGGTGCAACTTTAAACAGCCGCCGGCAAAAACTAGCGGCTGAAAAAAACATCATAAGATGCACTCACAGCAACCATGTAAATTCTGGAAAAAGCGTGAAAGGACGAGCAAATCGCCGCCTCGCACACCTGTGAGACCGACGCATGATGTCGAAAAAAACCCAAAAAAAACCCAGGAAGCACCAATTGCCCTGGTTGAAAGTGCCGTGACCGGAAAGGGGGGCCCGCCCATTAGGAGCATAGGCCTGTATGACGGCCTGCCTGATCCACCGAGAAATGGTGGTCGACGAGACCGCCAGGCCCTTTTGTGGACCAGACACCGACACAAAAGAGAGTCAGAAGCTCCGAAATGGAGCTGTAGTAGACTGGTATACCTGCAAAGCGCGTACCACGCCTAAAGTATGAAAGGCCGAAACCTCCTTCGGAAGAAGGGAAGGTCGCGGGCGCACCATCACCTAATCCTTATGGGGGATCAAGCATGGCGGCTTGCAAGACAAGACCGCCAACTCAGAAACCCCTCTAACAGAGGTAAAGGCCACTAATGGGGCCACCTTCTGAGATAGTGTCAAGAGAAAATCTCTCTGATGTTTCCAAAAGGAAGGTTCCTGAAGAACCGAGAGCACCAGAGTCAAAACTCATGGGGGAAGAGATGGGCCAAGAGGGGAAAGTATATGACAAACCCCTTGCACACAAAAAAAGGGGACCCACCAGGGAACGGGCCTCAAAAAGGCCACTAAAAGAACACAGCCAAGGCTGAAATCTGCCCCCAAACGGTGCTTTAAGCATTTTTTAGATCCAATCCAAGCTTTAAAAACAGCAGGACCCTGGACACCGAGAGTACGCCCGTGGACGTCACTCCATCCCTTCGCACCAAGAGAGGTACGACGGTAGATCCTCCGGAAGAAGACTACGGTGCCCTGTTGAGATGACCGAGTCAGACAGACCCTGGTCACTTAAAGTCTGGCTTCCAATAACCATGTTGAGCAAGTCAGTGACTGTACAACAGGAGGAAGTATGGGACCTTGAGACAGGAACCTCCTGCCCTAGCAATCGCCAGGGTGCCTCCGCTACCAGGCGCCCGATATCAGCGTACCAAGGACGCCGAGGTCAATCTGGAGCGATTAGAATCATCGGGATCTCCTCAGCATCCACTCTGTGGAGCGGCCGAGGAAGCAACTACCATGGAGGAATGGCAAAAAATTACCGATACAGACAACACAGGGCCACCAGTGCGACCGACGCGTCTGTACAAGATCACTAGACCTGGCCACTAACTTTGACACCCTTGCGGCGGAGACAAGCTGCCAGGAGATCCATGCCATGTGAGGCTCACCTCCTGCAAGGGAGCCGAAACACCCCAAGCACAAAGACCAGTCGCCCTGGTCCAGCATCTGGCGACTCCAGTAGTCCGCCTGCCGGCATACCTGATGGTAGACTGAAGCCACGGCCGTGGCGTTGTCCGGCTGAAACCAGATCGGTCGACCACAAGTAGAAGCATAGCCTGATCGCCTAAAATAGTAGGACAATGAACAGTAGACAGCACCTGGTATTCCCAGGTGGTCTCCCACCAGGCACTAGCCAGGCCCGACCCTGGGTAGCTACCGAGACCAGACACATTCAAGGAGGTGTGGTCATAGGTCCACACAAGTCCAGCGACTCAGGGCCGACTGGACCCCCCAGTTTTGTGAACCTCCAGGTTCACAACCCGTGAGCTGGCATCCGTCGTAAACACCGACCACTGGAAGGAAGGAACAACTTCCCGGACCGAAGAGTCGGGAATCTCTGTCACCAACTCAGAGAGACTCTGACTAGGTGGCGCACAGGAATCTAATGATTTCAGAGACAACCTGGACAGTAGTTCCCCTGGAAAACCAGGGTGTGGAACTGGGCATACAGTACCACCTTGAAGGAGGCTACCCACAGACCCCGAACCAGCAGGCGCCCGGAGAGAAGACCGATTGCGTGATGCCAATACCTTCACCGCAGACTGAAGAGTCTGCAATTTCTCCAGGGGAAGAAGGACCTTTGCCACTGAGGAGTCTGGATCAACACTAGATACTCCAACGCTGAATCGGAACCTAGCATGCCCATGATTTGAACCCTGGGTCGCACACATGGAGGGCATGCTTGCTGCCACTGAGCTACACTTTCTGGCGTAAACGTTTAACATCCACCCGAATCTTCGGAGGGTCTGAATGGGAATAACCCATCCACTAGGTCGGAGACAGAAGCTGCTCTCAGAAGAAAGTCGTCCAAGTAGCCAATGAGGCAAAGCCTCGCTGTCCCAACAAAATTCAAATAAGTGCGAGCTCCTAGCTGAAAACCCATGGTGCTGACGCCAGATCAAAAGGGAGGGCCACAGGCTGACAGAGACCCTTCTCTCATCACGAAGCACAGAAAAAAAAACACTGTGACATGTGCAAAACGGGACATGCATGTATGCGTCCCTGATGTCCGAGGACGTCAGGACATCCCCCAGATGAAGCGCAGCTACCACCGAACAAATGGATTCCATGCGGAACTACCCAACGTTCACAAAGGTATTTAGGGCCTGAGGCCCATAGAAAACCCCAAAACTCTCGTCCTGCAGGAAAGGTAAAATTACCTCGCAGCTTAGCAAATCCCACGCTGCCCAAGGCAGACCGACGGGCCGGGAGAGGAAGACACAAGGACAGAACTTTGTTCTGTGGATAGGAGGAAACCCTATCTAGTACTCCGAAGAGACCACCTCGCAGACCCACTAGTCGGAGAGCAGGGAGGTTTCACTGAATTGTGAACCTGCAAGCCGCCCCTCCCACCTAGAGACAGGGAGGGAAGGCTATATACATTGGCAGGATTTGGGTGCCGGCGTGATCGGCTTATGCACCCAGGGACAGATTAGTCCCCCAGCTGGGCCTTTGACGGCCTGGGAGGGTTGCCCCTAAATAATACACACACATAGTGTGTATGTATATTATGTAGGTGTATACACACACATGTCTTTGGAGGAAACCGGAGTACCCGGAGGAAACCCACGCAGACACAGGGAGCGACAATGCAAGCTCCAGGCAGATTGGAGTCAGTGTGCGGATTCGAACCAATGACTCTTTTGCTGCCAAGTAATGGAGTTAAGCACTACACCACCGTGTGCATAAAACCATTCTGAGCCTAGATTCACACTGCTGCGAATTCAAAATCGCGGTAAAACGCAATTTAATGTAAATCACGGCCCGAAATCGCAAAAAGTAGTACAGGAACTACTCTTTGAAATCGCAGATGCGGCGTCGCACTGATTAGGACAGTGCCATTGCCGACAATTGCCACCGATTTGAGATGCGATTTGACATGTCAAATCGCATCTCAAATCGTCCCAAATCGTACCCAGTGTGAACCAGGGCTGAAACAGACACCCTGGATAACAAGGGCGCAGCATTCAATGAAGCATCACAGACCTATATGAGGCCCTGGACCAGCTGGTCCGCTAGGCTAATAACCTCAGGAGAGAGTCGGTGCTCCTCCACTGTCTGGTGCAAAATGCTCACTCTGTGAGTTGTATACAGCACTAGGGGTCAGGACTACTCCAGGATGGCCGCCGAGCGTTCAGAACGCGGCCACAGGAAAATGGCCGGCACAATGTAAGCTGCGCCATAGCGCGGCTACGACAAAATGGCTGCCAATGGGAGTTTTCAATGTAATTGAAAAACCTCCCAAAAAATGGCGCCAGCGTCGACTGAGACCCCAGTGTAGTGGCCACAATAGGCCCGCAAGCCAGACCCCAGCATGGTAAACATGGAACGGGTCAGTACTTCGGATCTTCTATCAGTCAGATCCATACAAGTAGGGGTTCCCGCCCGGCGGTGAGGGACTACAAAAGCCCTCAGCGGCTTTTCTCATTCCGCATCTCAGAAATTATCAAAGAAGGGCACAGAAGGAAAAAACCTACACAGCGGTCTGATTTGTGTGATCCAAAAAAGACCGAGCCCTCGGCGGAAACCCAGCTGCACTATGCAGCTTAGGAGAGTCCCTTGCAGCAGTAAAAAGCGCACCCATAAATGCCTTATTCTGCTTTTTTTTTTTTTTTTTTTTTTTTTAACTAGGTACCTGGTCCATGGCTCCATAACAGAGCATTCCCCAGGGGATAACGGGGGAAGGGGGCACTCTTTTACCGCCTGCCCGCAGTCCACCCCCACCCTGGCACAAACTGTGTCCAGGACTAACAATAAAAACTCTGTGGGAATCCCAGGTGCTAACACCTGCTGCCACCACCAGCATGTGGGGAAGGACCCAGATACTGACTCCAATATTTACATAGTGTGTATTATAATATGCACACCTGTCCATACAAATAGACAAAAGCTCCTAGAGCCCTATTCAGGGCCTCTCACCCACTTGCTGCGCTGACCAGGGGTAACCAGGGGACTCCCTCAGGAGGAGACTGCCCAGCGCTGCCTGTGAGGAAAAGAACCGTGAGGTAACTTTTGCAGGGACCTGTGTTTAAACAGGAAAAGCCTCCTAGGGCTGTTTTATTTAAGGATAAGACACAGATACAGCATAAAAAGCAAAACCGTTACAGGTGTCACCAATCAGTCAGCGTCTGCTGAAGTATAATCATAAACATCTGTGCTCATCACAGGGCTTTTTACCTCACAGGAAAGCCCAATACAAAAAAGAAAAAACACAGGCCAGATAACACAGTCCCCTCAGGAAGGCCCCCTCCCCCCTGACAGCGGCAATGTTAGCAATGCAGCAAGGGAAAGGAGCAGGGAAGTAAGGGGAAGGGACCCCCGAACCCCAGGAATGCCCAGCCGTACCAACCCACCGAAGCAGGAGGGACTGTACTTACCCGTCCAAGCGAGGACTCGCTGACGCATTCCTGACAGAACTACAACCGAAATGGAGGTAGCTGTCGGCCCGGTCCACTGTGAGTGAGACAACACCACAGCCCAGTCATATGTGGACCTCGGAGCAAAGCTCACCGGCCACCTCAGGAGTCATGAGGTATGGCGTGGCAGACCAAGCCTCTTTGCAAAGGTGTGCCCACGCTTGCTGGTCGGACTGAGTAGACTACAAGGATCTATATTATCCAGCCTGTCTCTCAGCCGACAGTTGAAAGAAGATTCTTCAAGAAAAAGTAAAGTAAAATAAAATAAAATTTCTCCTCAGGGCGCTGGGCCCAAAGGGAGCCATACGTCCTTCTCCTTTGCTAGGCAGAACGAAACTGAGGCTGCATGCTGCAGTGAGGAGGGTTATGTCTGGAGGGACCGCCCCCTGGGCGGGGCTGTTCAACTCTGTTAATGTAACATGTATTTAACTATTTAACATGTTTCTGCCTAGTCCTCTCCTGTAAACAGGGAACATAACCCACTTGTCAAGATTTAAGGAGCTGTGTCCGTCCATGGACGATAAGAGAAAATGCGAATGGTCCCAAAAATGTGTCAGATATGTCCGCCATAATGTCGCAGTCCAAAAAAAATAAATAAAAAAAACCAAAAAAATTATGTCCCCTATTTTGTAGGCGCTATAACTGTTTTGCGCAAACCAGACGCTTATTACGATTTTTTTTTTTTTGTACCAAAAATATGTAGAATATGTATCGGCCTAAACTGAGAATTTTTTTATTTTTTTAAAATATTTATTATAGTAAAAAAAATGTTTCAAAATTGACGCTCTTTTTTCGTTTATAGCGCAAAAAATAAAAAAAACGCAGGAGGTGATCAAATTCCACCAAAAGAAAGCTCTATTTGTGGGGGGGGGGGGGGGGGGGGGGACGTCAATTTTGTTTGGGAGCCACGTCACACGACTGCGCAATTGTCAGTTAAAGCGACGCAGTGCCGGAAGCTGAAATTTCACCTGGGCAGGAGGGGGGTATATGTACCCAGTAAGCAAGTGGTTAATAGCCTTGACTATTACGAGAATTTTTTCACAGAAGATCTGTACAGATTTATTGTAGACCAAAGCAATTTATACGTCGGTCAACTTATCGCTGCAAATCCAAAAATTTGACCCTTGCCAGAGAATTTGGCAGGAAATTAGGGTTGTCCCGATACCGATACTAGTATCGTTATCGGGACCGATACCAAGCATTTGCCCGAGTACTTGTACTCGGGCAAATGCTCCGATGCTTCAGCCGATACCTGGACAGTCGGGGTGATCAGTGAGGTGGGGGAGTTACAAGCACTGATCACCGCTGACTGTCCTCGTATCCTCCTCCAGCCCCCCTCTGTGTCCCACTCCATACTGCCATCTCCCTCCGTGCTGCTGCCGCCGTGTGTCTCCTCCTCTCCCCCCTCTCTTTCTCTGTCTGTGCTGCTGCCGTGTTCCCCCCCCCCCCATGCTGCCGCCGTGTTCCCCCCCCCCCGTGCTGCCGCCGTGTGCTGGATGGAGACGATCTGTCAGGATGGAGAGCGGCGGTAGGAGCCGGTAAATCTGGCTCCTACCTTTTCTGAATATACAGAGTCAGTGATGACTCTGTACATTCACATAACAAACATCGTAAACTGTGTTTACAATGTTTCAGTTTATGAATGAAGAGAAGCCGCTGTCTGCAAAGAAAGTGACTGGGGAATCTGTGTCCCTAGTCCCTTTCTCCGTCACAGAGGAGAGATGTCAGAGGTCTGTTAAGACCCCTGATATCTCACCAAAGCCCCCAACAGGGCTAAAAAAAAAAAAAAAAAACAACACACACACACACACACAACACACACTGACACTGTCCCCCCCCCCCCCCCCCCAGGGAAGGAAGTGCCACTGTCACATGAGATTTAAAAAAAGTAATCGGTATCGGCGAGTACTTGATAAAAAGTATCGGTACTTGTACTCGGCCCTAAAAAAGTGGTATCGGGACAACCCTACTGGAAACCTATAAACAGTTCCAGAATTTAAGACCTTTCTGGGCCTATCCCTCCTCATGGGCAATACTAAAAAGGTGGAGTTGCAGTAATGAAGAATGGTACTACTGCGCTACCATATATAAAACAAAAAGTGGAAAAAACAGCAAGAAATATCAAATAATAAGAGCTGCGTATCTAATAGGTGAACAAAACCAAATTGATATGAAATGAATGAGTGATAGCGCTAGTATTAACTAGTGCTGAGTGAGTACAGTGTGAATATTAATAATATAAATCATACACAGTGAATGTAAAAAGCAACACTTATGAAAAATACTAAATCCAATGAGATGATGAAATGAGTTCCTTATGGGTTAAAACCCATATGCAGCCCTATGGTAATCAGCTGGCGTTTCCTCCTCAATGCTTCTCATTAGACAGACAACGACCTTTCCCAAAAAGGATCCAAACAGAAAAGCTCCAATATAAAGGAAAAAAGAAAAAGAAAGAGGACAAGCCTCATAGTACAATACTGTATAGCAAAGGACAATGGACAAGAGACTACACCGACTGTGTATGAACTCACAAAACCGCCGATTAACACAGGCTCTGAGTTAGATTGCCGCTCAGTGTGATGGTCTCCTCACTAGGATCGTAGTCCCGTCACATAGGCTCCTCCCCCACGCGTTCCGTCACTAGGCACGTGACTTAGTCATGAGTTGCAGTAATATTCGTCCCCTGACTTTATCCACCAAATGCCCGCGGTCTCCGCTTCCATGACTAGACTAGATACGAGCAAATCTTGCAGTTCATGCACTTCGACAGTGAACTCTGTCGTCCTCGGGGTGACCCTGAATATGATCGGCTTCACAAGAATCAGACCCTCGTAAAATACGTCAACCAACAGTTTGCAGCCTCGTTTATTCCCGATCAAGTTGTCTGCGTTAAAGAGTCTGATTATGTTTTTCTGGCCACCATGCTTTCAGTTTTGCCCCAGCAACCGTGCCCGATATGGGGTCAAGATGTATCAGCTCTGCGACACAGCCACTGGCTAAACATGGTTTTCTGGTTTACGAGGGAAAAGTATGCAGTGTAGAGTCCAATCTAACTGCCCAGGCTACATAAGGAGCAGCAGTAAGATGGTTTTCGAACTAGGTGTCACCGTTATTCGGCAAGTGGTACCTATTGTGGACAATTACAAAAAGGTGCCACTTTAGTCACCTTTTTGATTCTGGAATTTTCGCACGTGGCACAGTGCAATCTAAATCGCAAGGGCTTCCAACGGCTTGTAGATTCCCAACTTAGTTGGGGGCTGAGAGCCTGCTTGAAGTGTAATAAATTGCTTGCAGTGAAGTAGAGGGACACAGGGAATGTTTTAGTTCTGCCCTCCATTCACGCAGATATGACAACCCAAATTACATTGGCGACTGGTGTTAAGCCCCTCGTGTCCATGAATACGGAAGGTTGGGACTTTAAATGAGATGCGATTAGCAAAATGCGATTAAAGATACAAAAATTCTTACCATAATAGCCAGGCTCAAAAATACCAAACCAAAGAAGCACAAAACCAAAATTAATCTGTCTAACTGTATGTAATTAAAACAGAGGTTTAGTTGCAGTCATTTGCAAATGTCTGGGAAGCTGCAGGCCACGTCACGGCACTCTATGTAACTGCAGTCCTAACTATGAATTTTAAGGCCTCCAAAGGAGGAACCCAGGTGTGCTAATTAATAGACAGGGAGCAGAAGGCAACCTAGAACCGCCCCTATCTATGGTTGGTCTGGCAAATGAGAGCACTGAAAAGACAAAAAACAGGGGTGAAACCAAAACATGCCTACCAAACTAAAATACCACCAAACTGGATGCGGACCACATCCAACTGGGTCAGCTAGTCAAAAAATGACTTTAATCGCATTTTGCTAATCGCATCTCATTTAAAGTCCCAACCTTCCATTTTTTTAAACCCTTTTAGGGATGGAGGCCTGTGGTGGTGCAAACCACATGCCTCATATAAAGTCCCAACCCCATTTTTTCCTATAACATTAACTAAGGGATGGAGATGCGATTTCAGAAGTGTTACATAATTGCCTCCACAGATCTGCCACCAACAAGTTAATTCATGCATTGTCATTTTTTGACTAGCTGACCCAGTTTGATGTGGTCCGCATCCAGTTTGGTGGTATTTTAGTTTGGTAGGCATGTTTTGGTTTCACCCCTGTTTTTTGTCTTTTCAGTGCTCTCATTTGCCAGACCAACCATAGATAGGGGCGGTTCTAGGTTGCCTTCTGCTCCCTGTCTATTAATTAGCACACCTGGGTTCCTCCTTTGGAGGCCTTAAAATTCATAGTTAGGACTGCAGTTACATAGAGTGCCGTGACGTGGCCTGCAGCTTCCCAGACATTTGCAAATGACTGCAACTAAACCTCTGTTTTAATTACATACAGTTAGACAGATTAATTTGGTTTTGTGCTTCTTTGGTTTGGTATTTTTGAGCCTGGCTATTATGGTAAGAATTTTTGTATTTTGCATATGTATATTTAATCGCATCTCATTTAAAGTCCCAACCTTCCATTTTTTTAAACCCTTTTAGGGATGGAGGCCTGTGGTGGTGCAAACCACATGCCTCATATAAAGTCCCAACCCCATTTTTTCCTATAACGTGTCCATGAATACAACCTTAACATTAGTGGGTGGACTTAAAACGACCAGATGATGGCGCTGTATTTAATTGCCTATAAGGCTAGACGCTGGTATAGATAAAAAAAAAAAAAAAAAAAAGTCTGTATTCCAATTGGCTTTGCTGAAAGCTCATGTGCTATACAAAGCATCAGGAAGAATTGGATCCTTCCTAAAATTCCAGAAGAGATGGCAGCTCTCATGTTTCCAGACGGTGCTGTGGCCCAACTTCCCAATGCAAATGCAGTGAGCTGGCTGCATGAGAGGCATTTTCCGGTTGTCCTCCACTATACCCCTGCCAAAAGAACAACCCAAAGAATATGTGTCTGTAGAAAACAGATAGACATGACACATGCTTTTATTGTCCCTCCTGTCCAACCTGGTCTCTGCATGGGTGACAGTTTCCATCACTACCACATACTAGTGGAGTATTAGTGTAGGGTACAACACAGAACACCATCACACAGGGTCTCAAAAGAGGTTAGATGGCCATCGCATTTTGAGAGACCCTAAACTGCAACGTTTATAGTTACAATAAAAGTGTATGTTTTATTGCTTTTCTCTCGATTGTTTTCCCTATTGTTCTGCCCCGTTTTATTGTATTTTATGCTTAACTAATGTTTTATTGCTACTGTGTTCTACAGGTATGTCCTACTGTAAGGTTACTGTGTTTTATGGTTAACCATAACTTGCTTGACGGTTTTGCCATTCAGCTGCAGCACCAATTTATTTTGACAGCAACAGGATTTGCTCTCACGATACGCAAATCAGCAACTACAGCGCAGGAGGCGGCGATTTCAGTGTCAGTGAAGAAAGAAGAGGGAACGGTGCATGTATGCCTATCATTACAAGTGAGTGGATGCAGGGCAGTATTCCAATGGTGGGCATACCACCGAACGTTGTGAACAGAGAAGTCCGTTCTCTTTCCCCCCCCCCCCATTTAACCCACAGACTGCATATAAAAAAATAAAAAAAAAAGTGGGAGGGAATGCATCCCCCTCTTTTTAGCCACCTTTCATGGAATTCTCTGGCTCTCCTGTTCTTTAGTAAAATCTCTTCAGGTTCGATATACAACTAGCATTCATAAAAGCAAAAACTATCTGTCGTCTGATTTTCAGATCGTGTGTACTTCTTAGAATACTGTAGCAAGTGCGTGATACAAAAATGTAACAGATGGAACTGCAACCATCTCACAGAGATGTCCAGGCTATCCCCGAAAAGTTAACACCTCGACAGGAGCGTCAACCGATGAGGTTTGAAGAAAATCAAAATCTAAACTGGGGTGATGGTTTCCTGTGATAAAATAGTAAATTGATACCAAACATGTCATGCTTCAAAATTGCATCAAATTTTTACCCTTTAAAATCTCTATAGGCAACGTTTAAAAAATTCTACAGGTTGTGTATATATATATATATATATATATATATATATATATATATATATATATATAGCCACAAGGGTACCCTCTGCGTTACTAACGAAACAGTCAAGGATTACTAGAACCTTCCTTCCCCCTAGTAAAAACCTGAGAAAATGTAGTTGCCTTCTTTTCATTTTTAACCAACTTACCTTCAGCATCCCTTATGGGGGTCAATATGCACGGACCTTGCTTTTTTACTATTACAATTAAATCATTTTTTTACATTTTTTTTTTTTTTTTAAACTCGCCTCCGCTATACGTCTCTCGTGGTCTTACACATAGTCCGGTTGAAAAAGAAAAAAGGCCATCTAGTTCAACCAAAAAAAAAAATATCGTACAAACCCATACCCACAGTTGATTCAGAGGAAGGCAAAAACCCCAGAAGAGCATGATCCAATTTGCTACAGCAGGGGAAAAAATTCCTTCCTGATCCCCCGAGAGGCGATTGGATTTACCCTGGATCAACTTTACCTATAAATCTTAGTACTCAGTTATATTATGTACGTTTGGGAAAGTTTGGCCTTTCTTAAAGCAATCTACTGAGCTGGCCAGAACCACCTCTGGAGGGAGTCTGTTCCACATTTTCACAGCTCTTACTGTGAAGAAACCTTTCCGTATTTGGAGATGAAAACTTTTTTCCTCTAGACATAAAAAGTGCCCCCTTGTCTTTTGTGTTGACCGTAAAGTGAATAACTCAACACCAAGTTCATTATATGGACCCCTTATGTACATGTTTATCGTATCCCCCCTTAATCTCCTCTTCTCAAGAATGAATAAATTCAGTTCCTAATCTTTCCTCATAGCTGAGCTCCTCCAGGCCTCTTATCAGTTTGGTTGCCCTTCTCTGCACTTTCTCCAGTTCCGATATCCTTTGAGAACTATTGCCCAAAACTGAACTGCATATTCCAGATGAGGTCTTACTAATGATTTATACAGGGGGGCAAAATGATATCTCACTCTCTGGAGTCCATACCTCTAATACAAGAAAGGACTTTGCTCGCTTTGGAAACAGCAGCTTGGTATTGCATGCCATTATTGAGCTTATGATCTACCAAGACCCCAGATCCTTCTCCACTATGGATCTCTCCAGTTGTACTCCTCCTAGTATGTATGCAAAGACAGAAATGTACACTTCTTATTGCATCCTTTGTAGTGTTTGAATGCCAACAATCCGTTTGCCTTAAATTTTTAAATGTCTTTTTTCCCCCTCTTTAATGGTGTTTTTTTGCATCAAAGATTAGTCACCCAGGTTAAAATCGTACTCTTATATTTGTTGCCTATTTAGGATGCACTGGCCAATACCGCCATTTAAAGTTTCTAAATTAATTCCACTTATCCTCACTCAGTGTTCATTATTCTAGGTCCCATTTCATATCTTGCAGTATTGAGCTCAGTTTAGAAAAGTTGCCTCTTTTGAAATTTAGTGTTCTTGCACTACACTTCCTTTGCCTACGATTTATGAAAAATGTAATTATCCCGTGATTGCTCGTTATCAAGTTGCCCCTAATTTTCACATACAAATGCACAGATCTGATTGTGTAATCATTAGGTCTAGCAATGCATTTCTAGTCAGGGCATCCACCAATTGGCACATGAAGTTGTCCTAAAAGACATTTAGGAAAATGATGGGCCCTAAATAAGAGTTGTCCCTGCTGCCCAGTCAATACCTGGTAAGTTGAAGTCTCCTATTATGGAGGATGTTGCTCTGCCTCACTGCCATTTCTACCTTAAGTTGACTGACACCATTTTGTTCTAGGTGCGAAACTGGACCTCACACCCCGAACACACATTAGTGAGGGAAATAGTTTGTTTGGGCTAGCTTGGCCCAAACTTAACGTTAAAGTAAACCAGGACACAGTCTAACATATATAGCAATTGCGTGATGGATGAGCCTATGGATATGGAGTTTTAGAAATTATGAATTATGTGCTGTGACGATTCTGACTCAATCTGTTACGATCAATAAGTTTAACCAAAATTGTCTCATTGTGGGTACCTAAAAAATCCAATATTTTTTCACACCAATATATGCATACATTTATGGATGTAGTACCCTAAAAAAACATCAATCTGACCCTTCATAGTATGTTGTTCAGGTCACTGCATGCAGGGGGCGCGCGCACCCACCCCCCTAGCAGGGGTCTTAGATTTTCCCTTATCTATCTGAAAATAAAATGCATTTAAAAAAAGAAACCAGTCAGTCAATGAAAATATGGGAGCAGCCTTTGTCTTTGAATATGCAGGTACCATAGATATTAATTATACTATCTTTACCAACTAGCAAGTCGCTGACCTGGAACATGAATGTGCATATAAAATGTATTTCCCTTAAAGCGTTCGTAAAGGAAAAAAATTTTTTTTCATTTAAAAATAACAAACATGTTATATATACCTCCACTGTGCAGTTCGTTTTGCACAGAGTGGCCCTAATCCACGTCTTCTGGGGTCCCTCGGCTGCTGTCTCTGTCCTTCTCGCAATTACTCACCACAGTCATGCGAGAGCTTGCATGGTGGTCAGTAATTGCGGGCGCGCTCCCGTGATACAGCGAGTGGCCATAGCGCTCACTGAATCACTCTGCCCCGCCCCTCCGCGTCACTGGATGCGATTGACCGCAGCGCCAGCAAATGGCTGTGCTTCTCTCAATCCATCCGCTCTAGCCAATCAGCGGCCAGGCTGAGCGGCGAAGAGGATCTCAGGACCGCGCAGGACTTTTGAGGGGTCAGGTAAGTATAACGGGGCTCGACAGCATCCAATGTTTTTTCACCTTAATGCATAGATTGCATTAAGGTGAAAAAATGTTTTTCTTTACAACTCCTTTAAAAACAAACAAAACATACAGGTGAAGAATGCCAATGGCTTTTATTATAACATTTTACCCCATTACTGCAGTACTAGTCTCACATCGGGGCTAGTGGCAGGCATTGGCTACAATTAAAATAATTTACATATATCCCTTTGTAAAGCTAAGCTTTTGCTTGCACAGCATAAATGAAAAACTATACAGTAGTGTGACCATAATTTTTTTTTTTTTTTTTTTAATGATCACAGCAGTTCAAAGAAAGGTGTCTGCATTTCTACTAACTAGCATCTGTTTAAAGTCCACTTTCATTGTTACGAGGACGTGCATTCCTGCCCAAGACTATTTTCAGCGCCGTCGCACTTTGAATGACAATTGTACAGTCATGATACAGTACATTGTACCCAAACAAATTTATAATTTTCTTCCCACAAATAGAGCTTTATTTTGGTGGCATTTGATCACCTCTGGGTTTTGTTTTTTGGTAAACTAAAAAAGACCAAATTTTTGTGGGGGAAAAAAAAAAAAAGTTTCTTTGTTTCTGCCATAACATGTTTTCTTCTTCACTGACTGGCACTGATGAGGAGGCATCGATATGTAGAATTGATAGGCACTGACAGGTGGCACTGGGCACCGACAGGCTTGATTGCTGGGCACTCATTAGCACTGATCTGGTCATGGATTGGCACTATCAGGCTTTTTTTATAGGGCACTGCCTCACCACTTATGGGCACTTTTTAGCTGCCGATGGGCACATTTGAGTGGGCTGTGCTGATAATCAATGTGCCGATCATCAGTACAGACCCCCCCCCCCCCCCTCCTCTGACAGGAAGAGTATAGACGCTCAGTCAGGATAACAGAACCACTTCCCGGACGTCAATATGCCATTGACCAGACGGGAAGTGGTTAAAGTGGTGGCAAGGTCTGTTCCATTAATAAAACAAAATTGTATTTATACACACAAACACACACATATACATACATACACACAAACACACACATAAAATCTTGATATGTTGGCATGCAATGCACTGCGTACACCCAAGACCCCTTTCACACTAAGGCGTTTTTCAGGCGCTTTTGGGCTAAAAATAGCATCTGTAAAGCGGCTCACCTGCAGTCTCAGTGTGAATGCCTGAGGACTTTCACACCGACGCGATGCGGTGGCAGGATGTTAAAAAATTCCTGCAAGCAGCATCTTTGGAGCGGTGAAGGAGCTGCCCATTGAAATCAATGCACAGTGCGGCCAAATCGGCTTTTAACCCCTTTTTCAGCTGCTGGTGGGGGTTAAAAGCGTTGACGCCGCCCCCACCCCAGTGTGAAAGGGGTCTTACTCATTTGCATAGGGGGGTTATCTGGGCCCACTTATTGTCAAAGGGGACTTCCAGAATCCAATAAGCCCCTCACCTGCAGATAGTGACTCCATTGGGTCCTTTACTCTGTCATTTTTACTGCCGAAATGCAAGAACCATGCAAAAGAAAGGTTTTAAACATTTTCAGTTAATCAAAATAAACCTGCAGAAAGGTGCGATGAGGGAATGCAGTATTTGATGAAAATTTGTTTACTGCGCGGCCATCCAGGACAAAGCCTGAAGACCTCAATCTCTAAGGATGCCTCAGAAAAAGCAACTTGTAACCAGTGTTAATTTTTCTAGTAAATTACAATTTCGTTTTAGGACTAAAATGGCATTTTAGCTTTAGCCCCATTTTAGTGGTATTTAGTCGACTAAATCTCCAGTATATTTTAGTCGTCTACAATCTAATGGGCATAATTAAATTGTAATGCATTAGTTAAAATTTCCAAACTCATATACTGCTGGAGTGAAAAATCCAATATGTAATTATTTATGGCATTGAGGTATGAACATGCACTACAGACCAGTGTTCATTCTGTAAAATTTCAATTTAGTCTTAGTCTTTTGACTAAAATGGCGTTTTAGTCGTATTTTTGGTTGACTAAAATAGTATTCATTTAGTCGACAAAATTAACACTGCTCGTAACCACAAGTGCCAGGGATCAGATTTATTTTCTTCAGGTTTTCTAATATAGTATTTATCTTACCAATGTATTTTTTTTTTTTAATCTGCTGCTGCATTTTGATATTATGCAACCAACTACAGGGTCATGGTTGTTCACTTCTATATTTCAATTCCACTTAAAAGCTCCAACTACATTACCAAATTTTTAAAAAGATATACATGTCATTAGTCAATCACATTGTTTTTTAAATATTCACGGTTTTAGAAGAATTCCTCCGCCGATCTCCCGTGTAATAACAGAAACACTTAGAAAACTAGTTGCAGGATGTTCTCATTTTGCTTGTGGGCATGTGAAGCCCACAAGCACTTTCTTCCGGTACACTGTGCAGATCAGCAACCATCATGCACCGACTCTAACCCTCTGGGAAGCCCACTGACTCCTGGGAAATGACACATCTCCCAGTAGCGAGCCGACAGGAACCGAGGTGATGAAGGAGGTAGATTGAGGGACCACATGATGAAGGAGGTAGATTGAGGGACCACATAGCAACAGTACATACGCACTAGTGTTAGCCTATATACATATTTCAGCACAGGTTTTCTGTGTAAACAGACATTTAAATCTAACATTCCTTAGACGTGGTGGCCTTTTTTTCTTTCGCCTAGTTGTTAGGCTGGCTATGCTCACTCAGGATAAGATCTTCTAAATCAGACTACAAACACATCTTCCTTACTTCATCTACATCGGGAAGGGAGGAATTTGTAGTTTACATAACATAGCTTGGAAAGTAGATAGCCTTGTATGAGATGTTGGGACAAGGACACTGCATTTTTGGCAAGATCAACCAGTATTTAATGACCTTCCACCTAACACCAGCATCACATTAGGGAAGGCAAACTATAAACCAACTATACATAAACTTTCAAATGCTAGAGATTTTCCTTTTAACCACTTCATATACGTCAGCACTTTGAAGAGGGATATCTTTGTTATGGCAGCTGCCATCTGCCATAACCCGGTATCCACTTCTTGAGCGAACTGTCCACTTTCCGATAATTGGTCTCTGCGGCAGATTCACTACAAAATCACATTTAATCAGTGGCGGGAGTGGCTACCCCTCCCACCGTAGCTTACCAGAGCCGTTGGCAGTGGCGGAGGCGATCAGATCCTTCTTGGAATGGAGACAAGCTCCATACCACTGCAGGGCAGAAGCAACATCAAAATGTCACTTCCACCTATAGCTCTTAATGGGCTATTTTTATTGCATTTTTGTGTAAATCTGAGGTCTTTTTGACCCCAGATCTCATATTTAGGAGGTCCTGTCATGTGACCGGGGTATAAAAGGAAAGTATAACACACTTGTTTACAAGAAAAAGAGAAAAAATAAAAAAATAAAAAATTTTGCTAGAAAAGGGACTTTGAACCTCCAAACATAAAAAAATGTTTTTCCCTTTAGCTCAGAGACCCTAGAGAATAAATGGTGGTTGCTGCAATTTAGGGCACAGTTTTTGCGCAGCGGTCTTAAAAAACACAAAACAAATAGGGTAAGCTAAAATAGATTACATACCATACAGCTTTTAAAACATTGCATAGGGAAAGATGCAGTACCATCACCGCAGATCAAAGTCCTTTGACCTGACAGGATCCACAGACACCCAACTTATATAGATGTTCAAAATATCAGTGTAAGCTCAGGTTCATACTGATGTAGTGTGGGATAGATACTGCATGTAATTTGCACAGGAATCACAGCACATTCCTCTGCTAATTACATGCAGTGTCTCTGGGGTGCGACTTGAGCCATGGATTTGTATGACCCAAATCACACTGTGTTCCAGGGTGGATATAAATCAGGGGGGGGGGGGGATATATATATATATATTGTTTGTAGTCAATTTATTTTAATAACATGCTTTTAGGAGTAAATATCTAAAAGATAGTTTTCTATTAAGATATATATATTAATGTATTTTTTATTCAGCATGAAATTGAGCTTAGTTATTTAGTATGAAGCTGTATATTCTGCAATATTTAAATTTTTTGGTAAACTCATTCAATGAATCCAAGCTGAGATAACATGCACTGCATTGATGTATTCACACAATTTCACTGAAACCATGAGATAAACCAAAGTTCAGAAATATTCCTTTATCCCATTGTTTTGCAAACCTATGTTCACAACAAACTGTATGATTGAATCGATTTGGATATCGCCGTTTTACCAACCTGACAGCTTATTATTCTTAAAAGGAAACCTTGTTAGTGGGCATCCAATCACCTGCTTCTGCCACATCACCAGCCCTCCCATTAAAGTGAATGGGACCGTTGGTGAGTCAACAGCGGGTCAGGGGAGGAGCCGCTGCAGGATAGAAATGACAGTTGCTTTTTAAAAATTATGATTTAAATCAAGTTGCTATATTAAGCCTTTTTTACTAGCAATTTAATTCTTGCTTTAAATCAACTCCACCCTGTCGTAAGTCACACCACTCATGTAGGACCTTTTTTGTCTGCACCAGAATCAGATTGCATGGGTGTTCATACCAATACAATCTGATTCTGCAAATCGCACTGTTTTAATTTTGGGGTGCCGTTAACATATACTTTGCAATCGGTTTGCATGAATGGATTGCCATTTTGATGTGGTATGGAATCCGCACTGAACCTACAGTGAACCGAGGCTAAAAGTGGCCACAGGATATAACATAAGACCCCAGATTGCTATACAAAAATCAGGATATCAAGACAGGTATGCTTATTCCATATCGCAAGAGCATTTCAGCCTCTTAGCCATTTTCCAAGAGCAGAGTAGCAATAACACCAAAAGCAGCATTTTTAATTTGTGTAGGAGATGCTGTGTTTCTGACGAGTGCTACTCTGCTCTTTGTAAATAGCCAAGAGGCTAAAATGCTCCTGCAAGATGGGAAACAAAGCATACCTGCCTAAGGCTGGCCATACATTATACAATTTTCCTTTAGATTTACCAAAACCATATAATAGGAGGTCAAACCTAAAACACTTTCAATTCATATCCAATCAGGCAGGCTCTTCTACTACATAGTTGAAGGTAAATCTAAAGAAAATTGACCAAGAAAAAATTGTATGGTGTATGGCCAGCTTTAATGTGCAGATTTTATAACGCCATCAAGGGACTTATTTTTATAACCTGCCTGCACCTTTACACTGATATTTGGTACATCTATTTAACCACTTCCCGCCCAAGGACATCATATGACGTCCTGGACTTTCAGTGCGGATATCTGAAAGATGCCTGCAGCTACAGGCATCATTCAGATATCCATCTCTTCAGCCGGCGATCTTGTGCACCTTAAGAACGACCATAGCGGCAGTTCCGCCGCTTGATCGTTCTTATAGGCGACGGGAGGGGACGTCCCCCACTCCCGCCACCATCCGGTGCTTCTCTGTGCTCTCCCGTGCCATCGGAGACCCGGAGAAACGATCTGCCGGCGCCAGTCATCTCCATGATCGTCAGAGGCCCGGGTGCGATGTTATGACGTCACGCCTGGGTACCGGAATGTAAACAAAGCCGCAATCGCGGCTGTAAGCATGAGATCCGTGAATTTTCTTTCACGATCTCATGCTTTCCAGCCTGGAGGAGAGATGTGGGGTCTTATTAACCCTGCAGCTCTCCATAAAGAGTACCTGTCACAAACCATTCCTATTACAAGGGATGTTTACATTCCTTGTAATAGGAATAAAAGTGATAAAAAAAAGAAAATTCATTATTTTAACGCCCCTGTCAGCTCGCGCTCAGAAATGAACACACACATAAGTCCCGCCCACATATGTAAACGCCGTTCAAACCACACATGTGTGGTATCGCCACGTGCGTTAGAGCGCCAGCAACAATTCTATCACTAGACCTTCTCTGTAACTCTAAACTAACCTGTTAAAAAAATTAAGCAACGCCTATGGAGATTTTTAAGTACTGAAGTTTGTCGCCATTCCATGAGTGTGCGCAATTTTAAAGCGCGACATGTTAGGTATCTATTTACTCGGCGTAACTATCTTTCACATACATTATACAAAAAAATTGGGCTAACTTTACTGTTTTGTTATTTTTTTAATTCACGAAAAAAAGGAGTTTGAAAAATGATTGTGCAAATACCGTGTGAGATAAAAAGTTGCAATGACCGACATTTTATTCCCTAGGGCAGGGATATGCAATTAGCGGACCTCCAGCTGTTGCAAAACTACAAGTCCCATCATGCCTCTGCCTCTGGGTGTCATGCTTGTGGCTGTCAGAGTCTTGCTATGCCTCATGGGATTTGTAGTTCTGCAACAGCTGGAGGTCCACTAATTGCATATCCCCGCCCTAGGGGGTCTGCTTTAAAAAAAAAAAAAAAACACACACACACACATATATAGTGTTTGGGGGTTCTGAGTAATTTGAGCAAAAAAAAATTAAATATGATTTTTGTATGTAGGAGAGAAGTGCCAAAATAGGCCCAGTATGGAAGTGGTTAAGTTGGGCATCTGGATCCTGTTAGTTAAAAGGACTTTGAAGTACTGTGCGGTGATGGTGCTGCATCCTTCCTATGCAATGCATCTGTTAACAGCTGTAAGATCCACTTAAGCCCCTGACCAATATGCAGCTAAAGGCCCAGGCCAGGTTTTGCGATTCGGCACTGCGTCGCTTTAACAGAATTGCGCGGTCGTGCGACGTGGCTCCCAAACAAAATTGACGTCCTTTTTTTCCCCACAAATAGAGCTTTCTTTTGGTGGTATTTGATCACCTCTGCGGTTTTTATTTTTTGCGTTATAAACAAAAATAGAGCGACAGTTTTGAAAAAAATGCAATATTTTTTACTTTTTGCTATAATAAATATCCCCCAAAAATATATAAAACATTTTTTTCCCTCAGTTTAGGCCAATACGTATTCTTCTAAAATCTACATCTTAAAAAAAAAAAAACAAAAAAAAAAAAAACGCAATAAGCGTTTATCGGTTGGTTTGCGCTAAATTGATAGCGTTTACAAAATAGGGGATAGTTTTATTGTATTTTTATTATTTTTTTTTTTTTTTACTACTAATGGCAGCATTCAGCGATTTTTTTCGTGACTGCGACATTATGGCGGACTCTTCGGACAATTTTGACACATTTTTGGGACCATTGTCATTTTCACAGCAAAAAATGCATTTAAATTGCATTCTTTATTGTGAAAATGACAGTTGCAGTTTGGGAGTTAACCACAGGGGGCGCTGAAGGAGTTATGTTTCACCTAGTGTGTGTTTACAACTGTAGGGGGGTGTGGCTGTAGGTCTGACGTCATCGATTGTGTCTCCCTATAAAAGAGATGACACGATCGATGCGCCGCCACAGTGAAGTACGGGGAAGTCGTGTTTACATACGGCTCTCCCCGTTCTTCAGCTCCGGGTAGCGATCGCAATCGTTTCTAGCCGCCCCCTCATCCCGGATCGCCGCATGTACGGTGGGGGGGGGTCCCGATCGGACCCCCGAAAAGGCAGGGACGTACATGTACGCCCATCTGACTGTACGTGCCATTCTGTGGGCGTATATGTACATGCGGCGGGTGTTAAAGCGGGAGTTCACCCATTTAAAAAAAAAAAAAAAAATCTCCCCTTAGCTTCCTGCTCGTTAGGTCTAGGGGAATCGGCTATTTATATTAAAATATAAGCAGTACTTACCCGTTTTCGAGCTGCATCTTCTTCCGTCGCTTCCGGGTATGGGTCTTCGGGAGCGGGCGTTCCTTCTTGAGTGACAGCCTTCCGAGAGGCTTCCGACGGTCGCATCCGTCGCGTCACTCGTAGCTGAAAGAAGCCGAACGTCGGTGCGGCTCTATACTGCGCACCGACGTTCGGCTTCTTTCGGAAAATCGTGACGCGATGGATGCGACCGTCGGAAGCCTCTCGGAAACCTGTCAATCAAGAAGGAACGCCCATTCCCGAAGCCCATACCCGGAAGCGACGGAGAGGATGCGTCTCGTAAACGGGTAAGTACTGCACATATTTTAAAATAAATAGCCGATTCCCCTAGTAATAACGAGCAGGAATCTAAGGGGGAAAAGTGCCCTCTAAGGGTGAACCCCCGCTTTAAGTGGTTTTAAGCTTCTTCGGTACTGTTAGTTTCCCTGAAGAGAGCACCTGGAAATGCATTTGAAAAAAGAAAACTTGCACCCAATGTGTATCCACTATTTAATTGTACAGCATACATAAAACTGGCTCTTATGTGATGCGGGGAAAAAAATGGTATACATTATATAGTTTGCAGTATTAATGCCCTTAAAATCCTAGTCCAAATTAATTTTGTGTATATCTCTATCAAGGAGTATTATATGTGGGGAAAGCAGTAAACACTTCTTTGAAAGTCTGTGCAGTGTTCCTACATCACCAGTCACATATAAAAAGATACAAATCTGGATGGAATCTATTTGGTAGTTGTGAGAAGCATCACAAGCAGGCATGTTCCTCGATAACCAGATTACTGGCCTAACGGAATAGGATTGACTGGCGCACTACAGCAATGTCTGGGTTACTGCATAATGTCTCAACACATAAGCAGAAGAGTTTTGAAAAAGTCTAATCCTTTCCCATTCTACAAAAAAAAAAAAAAAAAAGTTATATATTTACACATTATAGTTGTCTCTCTGTGCATACAAGACCCAACCTAGTCAAATACTAATCCCAATTATATGTTCCAAAACTGTAGAAGACACTTTTTCTTGCACATCAGCTAAATAGAAATGGCTTCTGCGTTCAACTAGTAATAAAGGAAATATAAAGGCTTCAATTGCTGACCTACTTTTGAAAACACAAGTTTCTGGGCTCGTATGTACGAAGAAGCAAACATTTATGCTCCAAAGATTTCTTAAAGCCAAATTCCAGCCAACTTACCGTATTTATCGGCGTATACCGCGCACTATTTTGAACTGAAAATCAGGGAAAAATCGTGGGTGCGCAGTATACGCCGATACCAGCTTTCCCGCCATGAGTTTGAATACTGCGCCCGCATATAGCGAGCGCAGTACACTCGTGAATCTTCGGCCAGTCTCGGCGCCTCTCGTACTGACGTCCTGAGCGTACAGGACGTCAGTGCAAGAGGCGCCCGAGCCTGCCCGAAGATTCACGAGTGTACTGCGCTCGCTATATGCGGGCGCAGTATTCAAAGTCGTGGCGGGAAACGAGCGGGAGGACGCCGCCGAAGATGGACGCCGGACCCGCCGAAGATGGACGCCGGACCCGCCGAAGAGGACACCCGACGAGGCCGCAGATGGACGCCGCGCAAGACATCAAAACTGTAAGTACAAAACAACAAAAAATCTTTTTTTCCCACAGGATTGGGGGCTATATGTAATGTGCTGGGATGTGATCTAAGTGCTGGGATGTGATCTATATGTAATGTGCTGGGATGTGATCTATATGTAATGTGCTGGGATGTGATCTATATGTAATGTGCTGGGATCTGTATGTAATGTGCAGGGGGCTTTGGAATATAAAAGGGGCTGTTGAAAGTTTTTTTCCTAAAACTTCCCTCCTAAAATTAGGGTGCGCGTTATACGCCGGTGCGCGTTATACGCCGATAAATACGGTAACATATATACTCGAGCATAAGCCAAGCTTTTCGGCCCTTTTTTAGGGCTGAAAATACCCACCTCAGCTTATACTCGAGTCAGTGTACCTGAAGGGCTGCGAGCGCCCATTGTTTAACCACTTCCCTACCGCCCATAGTCATATGACGTCCACAGATGGGATCTCCGATCCTGGGTGGACGTCATATGAAGTCCTGGGCTTCCCAGCGTCTAATTGCCAAATGCAATAAAACTATCCCCCCCATTTGTAGACGCTATAACTTTTGCGCAAACCAAATATAAATACCTGAACACAGTGTCTGCTGGGAAACAGAGTCTGAGGATGAGAAGACATCTGTGATAGGCTGCTGGGAAATGCCCAACACGGAACGGGACCAGGAGGAGACCGCGACTTTTAAACAATGAATGGATGCACGCAGCCTGTAAAAATTTCAGGTATACTGACTCGAGCACAGGGAAGCCGCAATAGGCACAGTGGCAATGGGCACAGTAAAGCGTGCAAATGGGCATTGTTGACACTTTTCCGCTTACAGTGGCTGCTGCATTCTCACCCTAGGCTTATACTCGAGTCAATAAGTTTTCCCATTTTATGGGGGTAAAATTAGGTACCTCAGCTTGGCTTATACGGTAGTTATTTTGGGGTTCATTCACATGGGCGAACAGACACAACCAGCCGTAGGAGAAAGCAAATTGCTGCGGCTGGGCTGAAAGTTTGTTGCAGACAGCTGTGGTCAGTAAGCATGTATAAATCTCATAACCTTTGCCGAGTTGCAACAAATGATTAGTGTCCACAAAAAAAAAAAAAAAAATACATGTGATAAAAAAAATAAAAATAAAATAAAGTTGAAAATCACCACCATGAAACCACCTTGAAAGTGTTAGCCTTAGCAACACCGTCACCAAAAATGTTTGCTGCTTATCAGCTCATATTGACTTCATTCTACAGGAGGCCAACAGTGCCTGTGGCTTACCACCCAGCCAAGGATCCTCATGCGACTCGCACATCGATCTTCCTGACCATGTCATAGGGGTATCACAGAACACAAAAAGCTTCACTTAGCGAAAAATCGTTGGCTTTCAATACACAAGCCGTTAAAGGCCGCACTTACATTGCATTAGTATCAATCGCTCTAAAAACAGGGGTATCCCAGAAAGGGACGATGTGCTGACGTCATCGTGGTCCAGTAATCCCGGAGGGGGGGGCTGCTGTTTACTTACCAGCCCTTCCATTTTTAGGGTGATTTTGATACTTACACTATGCAAGTGCGCCCTTTAATGAAGTGTTAACGATTTTACGCTATGTGGAGCTTGTTGTGTTCTTGGATACCCCTATAACATCATTGTCAGGAAGATCGATGTGCCAGTGACTGGAGGACACTAAGGCTCATATTTTCAATCAATGACTTTATTTTATCACATGTGGATTTTAGTGTTCATAATCAGTAAAAAATGATCACTGCTAGCGCAAAGGTTATAAGATTTAACCTGTGAATATCTCGGAGGAGAGTTGCTGCTTAAAAGAAAAAAAAAAAAAAAAAAAAAAAAAGGGAAAAAATAAATAAAAAATAGTACCAATATTGTTTACATATAGTGCAGTTTTTTTTTCTTTTTGATGTATAAAGCAATGACAGGCTGGCTGGAGTTTGAGGTGAATTTTTTTATCTCCCAATATCAACGATCCAATGATCATCACCGCCGAGGTGGAACGCACGCTCTAAGACGAGAGCGGTACACAGCGCCCAGGTTTCGACACTTGTTCCAACGTGACCAAGCCTCAGTGCCGGGTTCAAGGCACTACATATGGTAGGCGGCCACTTGGCTCCCTCTGTTCATATTTTTTAACTTTTAATAAACGTATCACACTATGTTTGGCCCCGTTCTATTTTACATGCACTTATCGGGCTATCCATGACTGCAACAACCATCACTGCCAGGATGTATTTAACTCCACAGGTGATCCTGTCAAAAGCTTTAAATGTCCCCTTCTTTGGTATCAAACTAAGGGGCACATTTATCTGGTAAGGAGCCATCTCATTTATTTCACATCGGGTGATTGTCTAACTGGTGAAGGTGGAACATTATATCCGTTTGGAAGCACACAATTTTCTTCACATTTGAGGACTATTTATGAAGACTCTTCTTTATTTATATTTTTTGGTTTAAGCACAAATTGGACTGGTTCATTTGAGCTCAGTTTGCACCAGTTGTTTGGTCCAGCAACCAGAGCAACCACTACCATCACATAGCTCAGTACTCACGGACTTTTTTACTAGATCATCTAGTATCGAAAGGTGTTTCAGTGATATATATATATATATATATATATATATTTGTTTATTACTGTTAGATCCAAATATATATTATTAGTGATAGCGCACCCATCCCCCACATATTTTCACTGTTATAATCTTCCGATTATTTTTTGGGTAGCAGCTTTTCTATTTTAGTTTTATTTATTTATTTACTTTTGGCGCGAGATACCACATACACAATAACGCAGGGACTGCCTGTATAGGAGGCGACATAGCTGACCTATGCCTAAAAACGCCTGGCCATGTCCAGCGTCAATACCAAACAAACAAGGAACAACCTAGAAAACAAGAGATCAGTAATGGTCGAGCTGTTCAGGTGTACATTTACTACAGCAGACAAGCCAAACCAGGAAGTAGAAATCAAACATTAAATTTACAGTCCATGTGTTAACTATGACAAACACTTCGCATCTCACATCTGATCAGGAAATGTATTTGTAAAAAAATATATATAATACACTGAACAGAAAAACAATTTTCAAACACTTACATGAAAGGCTTGAAGCTTAAAATGTAGGTCAAGAACAGCCGGCTTACAACAAAATTTGAACTAAATATTATACAGGAGGAGGGGTCCTCTTAATTAACCTTCTAATCATACAATTAACCACTTAACCCACGGACCATATTGCTGCCCAAAGACCAGAGCACTTTTTTCGGGACTGCGCCACTTTAACTGGCAATTGCGCGGTCGTGCGACGTGGCTCCCAAACAAAATTGGCGTCCTTTCTTTCCCACAAATAGAGCTTTCTTTTAGTGGTATTTGATCACCTCTGCGGTTTTTATTTTTTGCATTATAAACAAAAATAGAGCGGCAATTTTGAAAAAAAAATAATATTTTTTACTTTTTGCCATAATAAATATCCCCCAAAAATATATACAAACACATTTTTTTTCCTCAGTTTAGGCCGATACGTATTCTTCTACATATTTTCCGTAAAAAATAAAATAAAATAAAAAAATAAAATCGCAATAAGCGTTTATTGATTGGTTTGCGCAAAAGTTATAGCGTTTACAAAATAGGGGATATTTTTATGGCATTTTATTAATATATTTGTTTTACTAGTAATGGCGGCGATCAGCGATTTTCTTTCGGTACTGCGACATTATGGCGGACACTTCGGACACTTTTGACACATTTTTGGGACCATTGGCATTTTTATAGCGATCAGTGCTATAAAAAATGCATTGGATTACTATAAAAATGCCACTGGCAGTGAAGGGGTTAACACTAGGGGGCAGGGGTGAAGTATGTCCCTGGGTGTGTTCCAACTGTGGGGGGGGGGGGGGGGGGTGGCCTCACTAGGGGAAACACTGATCTTCTGTTCATACATAGTATGAACAGAAGATCAGCATTTCCCCCGCTGACAGGACTGAGAGCTGTGTGTTTACACAGCTCCCGGTCCCCGCTCTGTAAGGAGCAATCGCAGGTGCCCGGCGGCGATCGAGCCCGCCGGGCACACGCACGGGAGTCGGGGGCGAGCGCACGCGCGTGCCTCCGGCGGCGCGCTCGCGCCCCTAGTGCCCGCTCAAAGAGCCGAGCTACGGGCTCTCGCCCAGGAGAGCCGACCTGCCGCCGTATAATGACGGTGGCTGGTCGGCTAGTAGTTAAACTGCACAAGAAATCTTTACATTTCTATTCGGTTGCATAGAACAAAAATAGGCCTGTGTGCTAGAGGGTTCACATACCGGATGTTGTATGACCAGTGTTGGACAAGGAGCCGACGCTTCCAAAGAAATGACAACTTTAGACATATTTTTAGTCAATGGAAATACATGAAAGAGCATTACGGTCCCTAGACTTGAACTTGACTCCCTAACAAAACGACACACATCCAGCATTAAAGGGGTTGAAAAGGTAATTTTTTCCCTAAATAGCTTCCTTTACCTTAGTGCAGTCCTCCTTCACTTACCTCATCCTTCCATTTTGCTTTTAAATGTCCTTATTTCTTCTGAGAAAGAATCACTTTCTGTTTTTCTGTCTGTAACTCCACACAGTAATGCAAGGCTTTCTCCCTGGTGTGGAGTGTCGTGCTCGCCCCTTCCCTTGGGCAACAGGAGAGTCAGGACGCCCACTAACACACAGCTCCTTTCTCCATCTGCAACGTAGAGAGCGTCCTGACTCTCCTGTTGTCCAAGGGAGGGGGCGAGCGCAACACTCCACACCAGGAAGAAAGCCTTGCATTACTGTGTGGAGTTACAGACAGAAGAACATGAAGTGAGGATTTATCAGAAGAAATAAGAACATTTAAAAGCAAAATGGAAGGATGAGGTAAGTGAAGGAGGACTGCACTAAGGAAAAGGAAGCTATTTAGGGAAAAAATAAAATAAATGAATTGTACCTTTACAACCCCTTTAAACATATCTTGGCATTTACAATTAAATGGCTCCAGAACACATGCAAAGGGAGTAAAAGATCAACTAGATACAAGAGCGACCTCTGCATGGTTTTATTAAAAATAAAAAAACACATTAAGGCTAGGTTCACACTGCTGCGAATTCAAAAATCGCGATTTTACCGCGATTTCGCGGCTGCGGTTTTGCCGCGATTTAAGAGACATCTGTGCATGGTTCAATTTAAATCGCGGCCTGAAATCGCAAAAAGTAGTACAGGAACTACTTTTTGAAATCGGTGCAGCTGGCGTCGCACCGATTAGGACGGTGCCATTGCCGACAATTGCTGGCAAATGAAGCCGATTTGAGATGCGATTTGACATGTGAAATCGCTTCTCAAATCGTACCCAGTGTGAACCTGGGCTAACACATCATTCCACTGATATAAATGACTTGCGCAATACAATGTGGTCACAAAAAAAAAAAAAAGTGAGAAAGGATTTATTTTAAACAAGGGGGAGGAGTGAGTCTTCATACAAGCAACTGAACGGAGCCTGTGTAATAATGTTGTCAGGACCCACGGCTGCCACATGCAGCCACCTATTGAGATGCATTAGAAGAGACAGCTGTACACAGTTGTGTACCAAGCGCCCACAGCCGCACTGACACATGCACAGAACCACACATAGGAGCATATACCATCATGGTATTTTAGACCCAGTATTGGAAGTGCTTCTCTTTGCAGTGCAGGCAGATCGTGGTTGGTGAGGGGCCAGCAGGGTGCTGTAAATACCTTTAGAAAACATTGAAGCACCCTGCCTCAGTACTACGCTCAAGCACCCTCAGCCCTGATGCCGTCATTGGGATGGCCCTTGGAAGGAGTTATGCAAATATTTAAATGATTTGATGGGTGGATGTCAGTCTGGAGCTGCGGGAGATACTAGGCAGATTGTTTGCATTCTGGGTGATCATGTGATGTGGAGCTGTCACAATTCAAAGAATGGAGATCCAATGATTGAAAGGGGCAGGCCAGGGAAAGTGCTACACTTTCCACAGCGCTCATTATCGGCCTGTGATTAATGCCCGTGGTGGACCAGGCTGGTATGAAATGCTCAGTGAGAATTTCCCCACATAGTGCTCGGGATTTTTACTCTCATACGCCACAGACAGGAAGATAATAATGACCAGGATCCTAACCATTACCTACTGAGAGAAGAGACACCGTCACACAGACATGGGGGGGGGGGTGGGGGTCAGTGCCCGGGCACACAGACATGGGGGGAGGGGGGTCAGTGCCCGGGCACACAGACATGGGGGGAGGGGGGTCAGTGCCCGGGCACACAGACATGGGGGGGAGGGGGGTCAGTGCCCGGGCACACAGACATGGGGGGGGGGGGGGTCAGTGCCCGGGCACACAGACATGGGGGGAGGGGGGTCAGTGCCCGGGCACACAGACATGGGGGGAGGGGGGTCAGTGCCCGGGCACACAGACATGGGGGGAGGGGGGTCAGTGCCCGGGCACACAGACATGGGGGGAGGGGGGTCAGTGCCCAGGCACACAGACATGGGGGGGAGGGGGGTCAGTGCCCAGGCACACAGACATGGGGGGAGGGGGGTCAGTGCCCAGGCACACAGACATGGGGGGGGGGGGGGTCAGTGCCCAGGCACACAGACATGGGGGGGGGGGTCAGTGCCCAGGCACACAGACATGGGGGAGGGGGGTCAGTGCCCGGGCACACAGACATGGGGGGAGGGGGGGTCAGTGCCCGGGCACACAGACATGGGGGGGGGGGGGTCAGTGCCCGGGCACACAGACATGGGGGGGGGGGGGTCAGTGCCCGGGCACACAGACAGGGGGGGAGGGGGGTCAGTGCCCGGGCACACAGACATGGGGGGAGGGGGGTCAGTGCCCGGGCACACAGACATGGGGGGAGGGGGGTCAGTGCCCGGGCACACAGACATGGGGGGAGGGGGTCAGTGCCCGGGCACACAGACATGGGGGGAGGGGGGTCAGTGCCCGGGCACACAGACATGGGGGGAGGGGGTCAGTGCCCGGGCACACAGACATGGGGGGAGGGGGTCAGTGCCCGGGCACACAGACATGGGGGGGGGGGGGGTCAGTGCCCGGGCACACAGACATGGGGGGAGGGGGGTCAGTGCCCGGGCACACAGACATGGGGGGAGGGGGGTCAGTGCCCGGGCACACAGACATGGGGGGAGGGGGGTCAGTGCCCGGGCACACAGACATGGGGGGAGGGGGGTCAGTGCCCGGGCACACAGACATGGGGGGAGGGGGGTCAGTGCCCGGGCACACAGACATGGGGGGGGGGTCAGTGCCCGGGCACACAGACATGGGGGGGGGTCAGTGCCCGGGCACACAGACATGGGGGGGGGTCAGTGCCGGGCACACAGACATGGGGGGGGGGGTCAGTGCCGGGCACACAGACATGGGGGGGGGGGCAGTGCCGGGCACACAGACATGGGGGGGGGTCAGTGCTGGGCACACAGACATGGGGGGGGGTCAGTGCTGGGCACACAGACATGGGGGGGGGTCAGTGCTGGGCACACAGACATGGGGGGGGGTCAGTGCTGGGCACACAGACATGGGGGGGGGTCAGTGCTGGGCACACAGACATGGGGGGGGGGTCAGTGCTGGGCACACAGACATGGGGGGGGGGGGCAGTGCTGGGCACACAGACAAGGGGGGGGGGGTCAGTGCTGGGCACACAGACATGGGGGGGGTCAGTGCTGGGCACACAGACATGGGGGGGGGTCAGTGCTGGGCACACAGACATGGGGGGGGGTCAGTGCTGGGCACACAGACATGGGGGGGGGTCAGTGCTGGGCACACAGACATGGGGGGGGGGTCAGTGCTGGGCACACAGACATGGGGGGGGGGTCAGTGCTGGGCACACAGACATGGGGGGGGGTCAGTGCTGGGCACACAGACATGGGGGGGGGGCAGTGCTGGGCACACAGACATGGGGGGGGGGGTCAGTGCTGGGCACACAGACATGGGGGGGGGGGTCAGTGCTGGGCACACAGACATGGGGGGGGGGGGGGTCAGTGCTGGGCACACAGACATGGGGGGGGGTCAGTGCTGGGCACACAGACATGGGGGGGGGTCAGTGCTGGGCACACAGACATGGGGGGGGTCAGTGCTGGGCACACAGACATGGGGGGGGGTCAGTGCTGGGCACACAGACATGGGGGGGGGGGCAGTGCTGGGCACACAGACAGGGGGGGGGGTCAGTGCTGGGCACACAGACATGGGGGGGGGTCAGTGCTGGGCACACAGACATGGGGGGGGGTCAGTGCTGGGCACACAGACATGGGGGGGGGGTCAGTGCCCGGGCACACAGACATGGGGGGGGGGGTCAGTGCTGGGCACACAGACATGGGGGGGTCAGTGCCCTGGCACACAGACATGGGGGGGGGGGGTCAGTGCCCTGGCACACAGACATGGGGGGGGGGGGGTCAGTGCCCTGGCACACAGACATGGGGGGGTCAGTGCCCTGGCACACAGACATGGGGGGGGGGGGGTCAGTGCCCAGGCACACAGACATGGGGGGGGGGGTCAGTGCCCAGGCACACAGACATGGGGGGGGGGTCAGTGCCCAGGCACACAGACATGGGGGGGGGGGGTCAGTGCCCAGGCACACAGACATGGGGGGGGTCAGTGCCCAGGCACACAGACATGGGGGGGGGGGGTCAGTGCCCAGGCACACAGACATGGGGGGGGGTCAGTGCCCAGGCACACAGACATGGGGGGGGGGGGGGGGGTCAGTGCCCAGGCACACAGACATGGGGGGGGGGTCAGTGCCCGGGCACACAGACATGGGGGGGGGGGGGGGTCAGTGCCCAGGCACACAGACATGGGGGGGGGGGTCAGTGCTGGGCACACAGACATGGAGGGATACCATACATAGAGCGCAGTGTCAGTCTCTTACCTGCACCTGTTTCAGGAAGTGGAGCGGCCTGGACACAGCCCAACGTCAGGATGAAGCAGAGCGCCAGGCTCGGGAAGATCCCCCGGAGCCGCCCCATTCCTCCACTCGGTGTCCTCCCAATGGAGGGGGGGTCCCAGCTGTGGCCCCTGAACCCGATAAACAAACCCCGACTATTCCTGTCACTGCAGTCCGCCGCCGTCTGCCAGCTTCCCCCAGAGCCTCCTCCCGGGCCTAGTCACCTGCGCCACACCGCGCTCTCTCATAGTTCACCAGGCCGCTGAGCCCTCCGCACACAGCGCCGCAATTTCCCGGTCAGGCAGCTTCACCACACAGCAGCCGCCATGTTCCCTGACACCGCCGCGGCTAAAGGCGGGAGCAAACAATCCCCCTTTTCCGATTGGCAGAGGTCACTTCCAATAGAGAGGCAAATGTCTCAGTCTCCTGGCCAATGGCGGTCCACGGCTTGGAATGTAGGCGAGACTTGCCTGTCAAGGTGAGTGCTATGACATCACTGGAAGAGAAGGCAGAAATGATGATCGCTGAGCAGTGTGCGGGGAGAGGATTGCTGCGCACTGACCCCGTCCACTCCTCTATGTGATCTCTCTATGTGATCTCTATGTTATGTGATCTCTATGTTATGTGATCTCTATGTGATCTCTCTATGCGATCTCTATGTTATGTGATCTCTCTATGTGATCTCTCTATGTGATCTCTCTATGTGATCTCTCTACGTGATCTCTATGTTATGTGATCTCTATGTTATGTGACCTCTATTACCCCGTACACACGACCGGTTTTCCAGTCGGAAAAACTGCGATGAGAGCTTTTCGTCGGGAATCCCAATCGTGTGTATGCTCCATTTGACTTTTTTCCAAATCTCTTTTTTCCACATCTCTTTTTTCCTGTCGGGAAAAACTTGCATGCTCAGAATCAAGTCGACGCATGCTCAGAAGCATTGAACTTTATTTTCTTGGCTCGTCGTAGTGTTGTACATCACCGCGTTCTTGGCAGTCAAAAGTTCACCAAACGTTTGTGTGACCGTTTGTGTATGCAAGGCAGGCTTGGGAGGAATTCCGTCGGGAAAACCATTGTTTTTCGTTCTTACGGGAAAACCGCTTGTGTGTACGGGGCATGTATGTTCTCTATGTGATCCCTATATGTGTTCTCTATGTGATCCCTATATGTGTTCTCTATGTGATCCCTATATTTGTTCTCTATTTGATCTCTATGTGATCTCTTTGTGTTCTCCATGTGATCTCTTTGGGGCAGATCCACAAAAGAATTACGCCGGCGTATCTCTTGATACGCCGCGTAATTTAAAATTTTGCGCGTCGTAGCTTTGTTTTGTATCTACAAAACAATATACGACGGCATCTCGGATCGATCCGACAGGCGTACGTCTTAGTACACTGTTGGATCTTAGATGCAATTTTTCGGCGGCCGCTAGGTGGCGTTTCCGTCGAATTCCGCGTCGAGTATGCAAATTAGCTAGTTACGGCGATCCACGAACGTACGTCCGGCCGGCGCATTTTTTTACGTCGTTTGCGTTCGGCTTTTTCCGGCGTATAGTTAAACCTGCTATATGGTGGCGTACTCAATGTTAAGTAAGGCCGTCGTTCCCGCCTCGCATTTTTAATTTTTTACGTTGTTTGCGTAAGTCGTTCGCGAATAGGGATTTGCGTAGAATGACGTCACCGTTGTGAGCATTGGCCTGTTCCGGGTTAATTTCGAGCATGCGCACTGGGATACCCTCACGGACGGCGCATGCGCAGTTAAAAAAAACTTTGTTTACGTCGGGTCACAACGTATTTACATAAAACACGCCCCCATCACAGAGATTTGAATGCCGCGCCATTACGCCGCCAAAGATACACTACGCCGCCGTAACTTACGGCGCAAATTCTTTGATGATTCGAAAAAAAAAAAAAAAAGTTAAGGCAGCGTAGTGTATCTTAGATACGCTGCCCCCGGCGGAGAGATACGCCGCTGTACGTGGATCTGGCTATTTGTGATCTCTATGTGTTCTCTTTTTGATCTCTATATGATCTCTTTGTGTTCTCCATGTGTTCTCTATATGTGATCTCTATATGTGTTTTCTATATGTGATCTCTAAGGCCCAGATTCTCAAAGGGCTTACGACGGCGCAATGCCATGTACGCCGTTGTAAGTCCTAATCTGGGCCGTCATATCTATGCGACTGATTCTTAGAATCAGTTACGCATAGATATCCATTAGATCCGACAGGCGTAAGTCCCTTACGCCATCGGATCTTAACTGCAATTTTTTTTGGCCCGCTAGGTGGCGCTTCCGTCGATTTCCCCGTCGAGTATGCAAATTAGCTAGATCCGCAAATTCCCGAACGTACGCGCGGTCGACGCAGTGAAGTTACAACGTTTACCTTAGGTTTGCACGGCGTAAAGTTGCCCCTGCTATATGAGGCGCAACCAATGTTAAGTATGGCCGTCGTTCCCGCGTCGAAATGTTAAAATTTACATCGTTTGCGTAAGTCGTCCGTGAATGGGGCTGGACGCCATTTACGTTCACGTCGAAACCAATGACGTCCTTGCGACGTCATTTGGAGCAATGCACCCTGGGATATTTTCTGGACGGCGCATGCGCAGTGCGTTCGGGGCGGGAACGCACTTAATTTAAATGCTCCACGCCCCCTACCCGGCTAATTTGAATTAGGCGGGCTTGCGCCGGGTGATTTACGCTATGCCGCCGCAACTTTACAGGCAAGTGCTTTGTGAATAAAGCACTTGCCTGTAAAACTTGCGGCGGCGTAACGTAAATCAGATACGTTACGCCCGCCGAGTTTTACGGCAATCTACGAGAATCTGGGCCTAAGTGTTCTCTATATGTGATCTCTATGTATGATCTCTATATGTGATGTATATGTGATCTCTATATGTTCTATATGTGATCTATATGTGATCTCTATATGTGTTCTCTATATGTGATTTCTGTGTTCTCTATATGTGTTCTCTATGTATGATCTCTATATGTGATGTATATGTGATCTATATGTGATCTCTATATGTTCTCTATGTGATCTCTATATGTGATCTCTATGTGTACAGAGTGCAGCCTTTTATCGCTCGGACCGCACCACTTATTTTTTGTACAGTTCTCCTTTAAAGGGGTGTGTCCTATGCCTGCATATTTTTGCTGATAGGTGTCCCTCATTCCCATCCCAAAAAGTTGGGATGTGTGTATCACTGACAAATTACACAGCACTTTATAAAACTGGTTTCAAGGTGTCCCACACTTGTTATCCTAGAGGCACTAATTGCTACAACCATCGAAAAAACAATATTTGTATCTTTTACAGCCATAAAGTTATCATTAGAAATAAACAAGACCATCGTATATTATACTACAAATGTTTCTTAACAGCTCATATTTGTAAACACAACTACTCCATTGTATGATATCAGACAAAGTATTTTGTATATGATCTCAAATTTGAACGGTCAATGTTGCTCACGCATACTTCAGTATTCGGTCTTTTTGTCCTGGGGTAATGACAGCCTAACAAAGGTATTATTATATTTTATAACATAACATTTTCTGTATTATTTTGTGTCATACATTACAATATATCTAAAATAATATTACATTATAATAGTACAGGCATGTCCAAAGTCCGGCCCGGGGGCCAATTGCGGCCCGCGTTCTGATTTAACGTGGCCCCCCTGGTAATTTGGATATGTATATCTTTTGTGGCCCCCAGGGCCACAAAAGATATAGGGCCAGATTCACGTAGTGAATTAAGATCCGCTCCCGCAAGTTTAGGAGGCAAGTGGCTAATTCACAAACCACTTACCTCCAAACTCCAAACTTGCGACGGCGGATCCTAAATCCCCCGGCGGAATTCAAATTCCGCGGTTAGGGGAGTGTACTATTTAAATCAGGCGCGTTCCCGCGCCAATTTAAATGCGCATGCGCCGTCCGCGAAATTTCCCGGCGTGCATTGCTCCCACTGACGTCGCTAGGACGTCAGTGGTTTCGACTCTTACGTAAACGACGTCCGTCCGTATTCGAGAACGACTTACGCAAACGACGTTAAAAAATTCAAATTCGACGCGGGAACGCCGGCTATACTTAACATTGGCTGCGCCTGATAAAAGAAGGGGTAAGTATACGCCGGGAAAGCCGCTACGGAAACGTCGTAAGAAGACTGCGTCGGGTCCGCGTACGTTCGTGAATTTGCGTATCTTGCTGATTTACATATTATTTATCGTAAATCAGCGGGAACGCCCCCGGCGCCATTTTTAAATGGAAAAAAAGATCCGACAGTGTAACACAGTGTAACACTGTCAGATCTTAGCCCTATCTATGCGTATCTGATTCTATGAATCAGGCGCATAGATAGGACCATGTAACGGATCATGGACTATGCTGCCGGGACAGTTATAATCTTCATGAGGACTACAAGGAACTGCATGGCTTGTCACAATTGGATGTACCACATTGTATTCTGAGCTCAAAGGGTTAATTGGACAAGGGTCTCTTTCATTGATGAATGCTAATGTTCCCTTCGCATAGCTAATGAACTCTCTCTTTTGTGGAGGTAAACAGCCCCCCTGTGAGGTGTCTGCTGAGGGGGATTATGTGTGAGTGATAATTGTTTCAAAGGTTAATTGAATTCTATTGTCTGATCAAGTTAAGGAGCCAAAACGGCTAGCGGCTGATTGGCTCAAGGGAGTGTCATTGTTTCAAAGTGTGTGTATTGAAGTCCCCCCTGGGGGGGGGGGGGAGTGTCATTTGTTTCTGTACAGTTGTAAGCAGATATAAGGAGGAAAAATGTGGCAAATAAAGTCAGTCTGCTTGACCCTTCAAACGTAGCCCGTCTCGTTTCATGGAAGGGCGTTCGATAGGATATACCGGCGGTACCTGCATATCGCATTTTGCCAGGGAAAAGGACGTCTCCAACGGCTGAGACCCTCACACTACTTGGGTAGCCGTTACAGACCAGTGTAAGTCAGAGATACGATGGTGTATCTGTAGATACACCATCGTATCTCTTTGTGAATCTGGCCCATATACTGTATTTATCAGATTACATACAGGAAAATCTCCTCTTTACTCTGCAATAGGAAGTGCCATTGGATGACTGTTCTGTCTATTATAGGAAGCGGGACTTTGTATTAAAGAGGCTGCCGTGTAAACAGGAGATTCTCCTGTATGCAATCTGTTGGCGCTCGTCCTACACCACTCCCCTCCCTGTCCCATCCGAGGCTGCAGATGGGCATCGATCAGTCTGCATTCATAGCAATGGCGAGGCTGCATTCGTGGCAATGGCGAAGCTGCATTCGTGGCAATGGCGAGGCTGCATTCGTGGCAATGGCGAGGCTGCATTTGCCGCAATGGGGAGGCTGCATTCAGAGGCTGCATTTATGGCAATGGGGAGGCTGCATTCAGAGGCTACATTTATGGCAATGGGGAGGCTGCATTCAGAGGCTGCATTTATGGCAATGGTGAGGCTGCATTCATGGGCACTGATTAGGCTGCATTCATGGGCACAATCTACTTAATACTTTTGTTACTAAAGTAGCCGACATACGCTTAGGCATAGGACAACTAACTCCCTTGGAATATCCCCAACCCTCGACCAACCCCCTGTCACTCTCAGGGACTGACTCACAGAAATCAATCACTTTTGGGCCATGCCCCCCCAAGCCAAATTCTTCAGCGCCTCATTCCCTGTCGTCCTTTAGTAAGGTCAGCCGGGAACATCTTCTGAAATCTATGGCAAAAATTAAGGCTTCCTACTTCCATGGTGACATCTGTCCAGCCTGGCTCTTGAAGAAGAATGCAGAGCTGGTTGTGAACGACCTCCTGATACTTGTCAATCTTTCCCTAACTCATGGCGTGTTTCCGGCCTGCTGGAAACATGCTATTATTACACCAATTTTAAAAAAGCCCAACTTGGACCCTGTCTGTCTTTCTAACTACAGACCCATTTCTGCTATAGGTTTCCTGGCCAAACTGGTGGAATACGAAATTTTTCTCCAACTTCAATCGTACTCGGAGACAACAGGTCTGTTTCACGACTCGCAGTGCGGTTTCCGTCCAGGCCGTGGGATTGAGCTCACGGTCCTTTCTACCAGAGAGAAGCTGCTCGGAGTCAGGGACGCGGGGGGAGCGGCTGCCTTGGTGCTCCTTGACCTCTCCACTGTAGACCACGCTATGTTGATTGCCAGGCTTCGGGACGAGTTTCACATTACCGGCTCTGCTTCACACTGGCTTTCAGACTTTCTCACCCACAGGACCTTTCAGGTTAAAACCGGTCCTTTCCTATCTGCCATCAGCACCCTGAGTTGTGGGGTGCCTCAGGGCTCGGCCCTGTCGCCATGGCTGTTTAATGTGTATCTTCGGCCGCTTGCGAGTCTGCTGGACACCCATGCAGTGTTTAATCGGTTGTATGCAGACGATGTCCAGTTGGTCGTCGACAGCCTATCCGACCCTGCTCCTGGTCTGCAGCTTGCTTCCTGTCTATTAGACATCAAACAGTGGATGGATCACAATTCCCTTAGTCTAAATGCTAAAAAGACAGAAATTCTCATCTCTGGACGTATTGATCCAGCTGTCTTTCTGTGAAAATGGCCCACGAGCCTTGGGCCGTGTCCTGTTCCAGTGAATCAAGTCCGCGTCCTGGGGACAATTTTCGACTGTAATCTGAATTGGATACCCCAAGTCAATCAATGTATCCGCAACGCACTGTATTACATCAGGTGTCTGAGAAAGGTCAAGAATCTGTTTTCTCAGTACCACCGGAAAATCTTGGTTCAATCTCTCGTCAACTCCCGGATTGACTTTAACAACGTTGTGTATTTGGGTATGCCACTAAAGTGGCTGAGGAAAATCCAGCTCGTCCAGAACTAGGCCGCTAGACTAATCTCCGGCCTAAATAGGCGGGAGCATATTACCCCTACCCTGCGATCACTGCACTGGCTCACTGTGGTAGATCGCGTTGAGTTTAAGGCTCTTTGTCTCGCCTATCGCGCTTATCATGGGACGGGCCCGCAATATCTGAATTCCTTGATAACGCGATATGCTCCTGCACGAGCACTCAGATCACTAACAGCTGGTCTTGTCACTTGCCCATCTGCCCGTTTGCTTACCTTTGGGGGCAGACGCTTTTCTGTGAGGGCAGCGGCTCTATGGAATAGTCTCCCTGTTTCCATTCGGTCTCTCCCCTCTATTATGTCCTTTCGTAAAAGGCTAAAAACGTGTTTTTTTCAGGAAAAGCAGGCAGGGTCATGTAGTTCTCCCTATTGTTCCCTGGTGATCTGTTTTTTAGTTTTTTTTGCTCTCCTTTTTTCTTTTCCTTCTATTTAAATTGAAGCTGCGTGTTATACACCGATCAATACGGTATATCCAAATAACACGCCCAAGCTCATCTCTTCACCACACACAGCCACAAAGGCAAGATAATTCTGGTTGGTCAGTGTATTAGTGTTTGGAGGAACACACTTAGACCGAGTTTTAATGGTTCAAAGAATTTCAAGCAAAATGTTCGGCCCTCACGCATGTTCACTTCATCAAATCTGGCTCTCTTTGAAAAAAGTTTGGACACCCCTGTAATAGTATATGTACATTATATGACATCAACATGTTTCATAATTTGTTCCGGAAACATGCTTGTAATCCAAAGCACTTGTATATAAAAGCTATACAAATTTCCCCATAAGAAATAATGGAAACTCAAATGATTTGTTCCAAAACCATTTAGTCATATGTCCTTCAGTTTATAGTCCATATAAAAATATTATAGCAATGTGAAGGTTTTGTACCCATAAAATGTCCATCCACAAGGAGATTAGAAGCAAAATCCAGCAGGTGTTAGGCCCCGTACACACGACCGAGTTTCTTGGCAGAATTCAGCCAGAAACTCGGTCGGAGCTGGATTCTGGCGAGAAACTCGGTCGTGTGTACACTTTTCAGCGAGGAACCCGTCGAGGAACTTGTCGGGCCGAAATGTTCTCTATTTTCTCGTTGTTCAATGAGGAAAGTCGGCCCGCCGAGCTGCTCGCCGGCTTCCACACTGAACTCGACGAGGAACTCGATGTGTTTGGCACATCGAGTTCCTCGGTCGTGTGTACGGGGCCTCACAGAGTATTAAAGGGAAGAGAGGCGCCTCTAAGTGTAGCAATATGTTGCTAAATGTTGTACCTTCATTAATGTAACCATATTGCTACACTGAGGCCTTGTACACACGACCGAACATGTCTGCTGAAACTGGTCCGTCGGACGAGTTTCCGTGGACATGTCCGACCGTGTGTAGGGCCTACCGGACAGTTTTCCGGCCTAGCGGAGAGGTTTCCAGCGGACAAAAGTTTCTTAGCATGCTAAGAAACTTGTCCGCTGGAAGCCTGTCTGTCGGACATGTCCAATGGTCAGTACGACTCATCGGACACGTCCGCTGGCCCGAAATCCCGCGCATGCGTCGAAGTGATTTCTACGCATGCGTGGAAGCATTGAACTTCCAGGTTCGCGCACGTCGCCGCGTCGTCATCGTCGCCGCCGCCACGTCACCGCGTATTCTGTCCGTGGGGAATTTGGTCTGATGGTGTGTACACACATCAGACCAAAATCACCCAGCAGACATGTCTGATGAAAACGGTCCGCGGCCTTAGAGGTGCTTCCCTTCTCTTTTATACTCGGTTGTGACATGACGCTACTTGTATATCAAGACATCGCTTGTATATCAAGGCAAAATTTATTAAAATATTTTGCTTGTCTTGCAAAACGCTCTCAAACCAAGTTACTCTCAAACCAAGGTTTTACTGTGTGTGTATGTATGTATATATATATATATATTACACAGTATCTCACAAAAGTGAGTATACCCCTCACGCTTTTTGTAAATATTTTATTATATCTTTTCATGTCACAGCACTGAAGAAATGACACTTTCCTACAATGTAAAGTAGTGAGTGTACAGCTTGTGTAAATTTGCTGTCCCATCAAAATAACTCAACACACAGCCATTAAAGCGTAGTTCCACCCACTTGGGTGCTCTTAAACGAAAGACCACTTCTCCACCCCTCGTTTTTGGATATTGAAAAAATATTTTGTTTTCCCTTAAATACCTTTTTTGGAAGTACAAGTGTACTTCCGATTCAGCCGGCCGTGGCCCAGGACGTCACATCCTCTTCTTCAACGAGCACCTCCGTTGTCTTCTGGGACCTGTGTGTGTCCCAGAAGACAATCTCGGCATTCACAAAGCACCGCGGGACTCGCACAGTTGGAAACCGTCAGTGAAGCCGCAAAGGCTCCACTGCCGGCTTCCCTTAGTTGGAATGGCGATACCCGCACCCGATCCGTTGGACGGATTGGCCTCGGGGGGCCAACATCGCTGGACAGGTAAGCGTCCTTATTAAAAGTCAGCAGCTACAGTGTTTGTAGCTGCTGACTTAAAAATAAAGAAATTGCGGCTGGAACAGTGTGTTAATGTCTAAACCGCTGGCAACAAAAGTAAGTACACCCCTAAGGCCTCGTACACAAGACCGGACATGTCCGCTGAAACTGGTCGGCCGACCAGTGTCAGTGGACAGATCCGATCGTGTGTACAGGCTAGCGGACAGATTTCCAGCAGACAAATGTTTCTTAGCATGCTAAGAAACATGTCCACTGGGAAGCTGTCCGGCGGACATGTCCGCTGGTTAGTACGTCTAACCAGCGGACAGAAATCCCGCGCATGCGTCGCATTGATTCGACGCATGCGTGGAAGCATTGAACTTGCGCGATAGAGAACGTCGGTGTCGTCTACGTCACCGCGTTCTCTGTCCGCGCGGATTTCGGTTTGATGGTACAGCCATCAGACCGAAATCTCCATCATGGTACAGCCATCATGGTACAGCCATCATGTCCGATGAAAACGGTCCGGCGGACCGTTTTCATCGGACTGTCCGCTTGTCTGTACGGGGCCTAAGTGAAAATGTCCAAATTGGGCCCAAAGTGTCAATATTTTGTGTGGCTACCATTATTTTCCAGCACTGCCTTAACCCGCTTGGGCATGGAGTTCGGAGCTTCACAGGTTGTCAAAACGCACCAGTGTGGCCTGGGTTGACCCCCTCAGCTGATTCATCCAGCATTCCCTACATCCATATGGTGTCCTGTAGTGATGTAAGGAGGCAGCATCAGAAACTACAAGGTGCAGCCAGTAACCAGGAATTCAGCACTCCCGCAAGTGTCAGATTTTGCAGGATTTTCAGCCAGAGTTTTTTTTTTTTTACTACTGCCTTGGTTGGCGTCAAGGGCAGCAAGAGAGGTGAGTATTTTTAATCTTCTTTCCAATGAGCCTTTTATTAAAAAATTGAGATTTTTATTGACAGTCCGTTAATAGGGCTACTGTTCAGGACAGCAAACAGCTTGCATACTCTGCCGCGGCTTCATTTATTTTGTAGATCTGTGCTTTCTAAAGCTCTCCTCCTGCTGATTGATTATTCCTCCATTATTGATCAGCAAGGCAACTGACATAAGGATTTAATTGCCTTTCTCTTCCAAGATGGCCACCTTGACCCAGAGACACAGTACATAACAAGACATAATAGGTCAGTAATGGGGAAAGATCAGCTGCAGGGGGGCACAGACAAAACCGATAACCAATCTGCCTATTTTTCGGTACAGTTCCTCAAACCAGGTCATCCTATAGACGTTTGAACTTCTTTAGATGGCATCAGTTTGAGATGCTTCTTAGATCATTTAGGGCTCATGTATACAGGGCAGTTGAAAACCTATTTGCTGGTAACTGACAGCTAGAAACTGACGGTGAAAATTGTTCGTTTTACAGCTTTTACATACTGGCGGCTAGATTCAAGTAGCCCGCCGTAATTTTGTGGGGGCGTAGCGTATGTTATTTACGCTACGCTGCCGCAACATACACGGGCAAGTGCAGTATTCACAAAGCACTTGCTCTGTAAGTTGCGGCGGCGTAGCGTAAATGGGGCCGGCGTAAGCGTGCCTAATTCAAATGAGTATGAGGGGGGCATGTTTTATGTAAATGGGTGGTGACCCGTCGTGATTGACGTTTTTCCCGAACGGCGCATGCGCCGTCCGTGGAATTTCCCAGTGTGCATTGCTCCAAAGTACGCCGCAAGGACGTCATTGGTTTCGACGTAAATGTAAATTACGTCCAGCCCTATTCGCGAACGACTTACGCAAACGACATAAAAAATTCAAAATTCGACGCGGGAACGACGTCCATACTTAACATTGCGTATGCCTCATAATAGCAGGAGCAACCTTACGCCGAAAAGCCTAACGTAAACAACGTAAAAATATAGCGCCGTGCGTACGTAAATTTGTGAATCGGAGTATCTAGGTAATTTGCATATTCTACGCCGAAAACGACGGAAGCGCCAACTAGAGGCCAGCGTAAATATGCAGCCTAAGATACGACGGTGTAAGAGACTTACGCCAGTCGGATCTTAGGCTAATATCGGCGTATCTTGCTTTCTGAATACAGAAAAAAGATACGCCGGCGTAAATCAATGCTGAATCTAGCCCTGAGTTTATGCGAGTTTAGCAGCATTTATGAGCATTTGAGGTTAGAAGTGTTTTTTAAAGCGGGGTTCCGGGCATAATTTTTTTTATTTTTTTTTTGCAAGCTAAAATTAATCACATTAATGTCCCTAAAACATATTCACAGCTCCCCAATCATTCTAGAAATTATTGCAAACACTTGCCTTATATCCTCCAGCTCATGTTGTGGCCGTATCCATCATATGTGTGGGCATGTGAAGCCCAGTTCCTTTTTCTTCCTGGTTTTCAGGGAGAGGTGCATGCTGGGCGATTTTTAGGCACAGTAATGCCCAGAGACTCCTGGGAAATGAGTGTCATCATTTCCCAGGAGGCAATGGGTCTTAGGACAGGAAGTTGAACCACCTAGAACCAGGAAATAGGCAGATTACGAAAACTGCTTAGTAACAGCCAGATACAAGTGAGTAAAACATTATTTATTTATTTTTTACATTAAAGGCAAGCTGTTAATAGAAAGTTAATTTTTAGGGTGGAACTCCACTTTAAATGTAGCAAGGTCTTCGGTTTCCTTAATTCTAATGAGAACCTCCAGGGCCAGAGATAGCTGACATCCTTCTGTATGTGGTGGGTTGTGAGGAATATTGGGTGCAAGGTGGATAGTATTGGGTGTAAGTATAGACACACAGGGGTAGATTCAGGTAGGGACCACGTATTTTTGTGCGGGCGTAACGTATCCTATTTACGCTACGCCTCCGCAACTATGACAGGCAAGTGCAGTATTCACCAAGCAAAGTTGCGGTGGCGTAGCGTAAATAGGCCGGCGTAAGCCCGCCTAATTCAAATGTGGAACATGTGGGCGTGTATTAGGTAAATGTATTGTGACCCCACGTAAATTACGCTTTTTCTGAACGGCGCATGCGCCGTCCGTGAAAGTATCTCAGTGCGCATGCTCCAAATTAACCCGCAAATAGCCAATGCTTTCGACGTGAACGTAAATGACGTCCAGCCCTATTCGCGAATGACTTACACAAACAACGTAATAGACAGAAAATTCTACGCTGGCCCGACATCCATACTTAACATTGGCTGCGCCTCATATAGCAGGGGTAACTTTCCCCTGGAAAAAGCCTAACGTAAACGGCGTATCTGTACTGCGTCAGCCGGGCGTACGTTCCTGAATAGGCGTATCTAGCTGATTTACATATTCTAGGCGTAAATCAGCGTACACGCCCCTAGCGGCCAGCGTAAATATGCAGTTAAGATATGACGGTGTAGGAGACTTACGTCGGTCGTATCTTAGCAACATTTAAGCGTATCTCAGTTTGAGCATACGCTTAAAGTTGCGGCGGATTCGGACTTACGACGGCGTATCTACAAATACGCCCGTCGTAAGTCTTTCTGAATCTGGCCCATAGTTGATACTGTTGAAATATTGTATTTAGTGAAAAGAGTAATATTTTGAATAGATGTAAAGAGCGAGCAACCTGCTATCAAAAAAACAGCATGTTCAGCACAGAGCATACCACAACAAAGCACAGTTGCAACCAATTATTTTAAAAAGTGCATTCACCTCCTATACAATGGTATTAAAAGTTATGTTATAAGCAATAATTGAAATAGATCTTAAAGGAATACTAAAGGTTCCCTTTAAAAAAAATAACAATCATGTCATACTTACCTCCACTGTGCAGCTCTTTTTGCACAGAGTGGCCCTAAACATCCTCTTCTGGGGTCCCTTGGCGGCTCTCGCGGCTCCTTCCCGCATTAAATAACCCCCTCTCGAAAGCTCTCTCCCGAGGGTGTCACCTTGCGGGCACGCTACTGAGTCATACACTCCATAGACGCCGAGTGCCGCGTCATTGGTTTTGATCGACAGCAGCGGGAGCCAATGGCTGCACTGCTATCAATCTATCCAATCAAAGCTGAAACTCTGTGGAGAGGAGGACAGTGAGGATGCGCAGAGCAGGTGAACTGGCTCAGGTAAGTAAAACGGGGGTGGGGGGGGGGGGCTCTGATTGCCAGGTGTCTTTTCACCTTAAAGGGGTTGTAAAGGTACAATTTTTTTTCCTAAATATCTTCCTTTACCTTAGTGCAGTCCTCCTTCACTTACCTCATCCTTCCATTTTGCTTTTAAATGTCCTTATTTCTTCTGAGAAATCCTCACTTCCTGTTCTTCTGTCTGTAACTCCACACAGTAATGCAAGGCTTTGTCCCTGGTGTGGAGTGTCATGCTCGCCCCCTCCTTTGGACTACAGGAGAGTCAGGACGCTCTCTATGTTGCAGATAGAGAAAGGAGCTGTGTGTTAGTGGGTGTCCTGACTCTCTCGTAGTCCAAGGGAGGGGGCGAGCATGACACACCACAGGTAAAGGAAGCCATTTAGGGAAAAAAAATTGTACCTTTACAACACCTTTAATGCCTAGGATGCAATAAGGTGAAAAAACACGAACCTTTACAACCCCTTTAACCCGATCTGGGTGACATTTAGGCCTTTTTTTACATATGGCAGAACTTTCTACTGCCCCCCTGAAAAGCAATCAATGGTGGATCACTTTTCAGAGGGTGGCGGAGCAATGGCTACCAGGCAGTATCGGCTTCTGAATACCCATATATATTTGACAGCCAAACAGGAATTTTTTTCATGTATATACTGTGCCACAGCCGCAAACCAAACTTTTGGCTCATGGTTGTGATGCAGCCTTTTTCAACGGAATGGGTTGCATTTAGAGGTTGTACTCCCCAAGAATGACATAGAGGATCATGTTTGCTGCAGCAACATCATGCGTAATAGTCTGAGCGGCTACATGTTCTCTTTTAGATGGGGTGGGAGGGCTCCCTGTCCCTATGTGTCCCTAAACAAGGGCCTTCATGGCAGGATTGCCGGAGATTATTTAATGAAGGCAGATCCACATACATACGCTGCGCCCGGCACAGATGTCAAATACGCTACGCCGCTGTAACTTACTTTGAGTTGGTTTGAATCCTCAACGAATTTGCGCCGTAAGTTACGGCGGCGTAGTGTATCTCTCGCGGCGGAATTCAAATTGGGCGGGTAGGGGGCGTGTTTCATTTAAATGAAGCGCGTCCCAGCGCCGAACGAACTGCTCCATCCGTAAAAACTCCCAGGGTGCATTGCTCCAAATGACGTCGCAAGGACGTCATTGTTTTCATCGTGAACGTAAATGGCGTCCAGCCCCATTCACGGACGACTTACGCAAACGACGTAAAATTTTCAAAATTAGACGCGGGAACGACGGCCATACTTAACATTGAGTACGCCACCATATAGCAGCTTTAACTATACGCCGGAAAAAGCCGAACGGAAACAACGTAAAAAAATGCGACGGCCGGTCGTACGTACGTGGATCGTCGGAAATAGCTAATTTGCATACTCGACGCGGATTACGACGGGAACGCCACCTAGCGGAAGCCGAAAAATTGCATCTAAGATCCGACGGCGTACGAAGACGTACGCCTGTCGGATCTAACACAGATGCCGTCGTATGTTGTTTTGTGGGTACCAAAACAAAGATACGACGCGCCAAATTTGAAATTACGTCATTTCTTTGAGGATCTGCCCCTAGATATACACTAGAAGCTTGTATACTTCAAAAATTGATAACACGAATATGCATATTTGTCAAACGCATTCTTTTATTCTTCTGACTAAATAATGCATAGCTCTGAAGGTCAGACGTTTCTATAATAGAGAGCCGAAGAACAAAGAAATCTTCTAGGCAACCATTCTGTTGCTGATATTTATTGCATATTTATTGCATAACTAGACATTATCACATTATTGCATTGATATCACCATTTGCTATCTCCATATACCCTTTCATACTATTAAAATGGAAACTATAATGATTTATAGGTCCATGTTCTTACATTTTTTGTACCTGATTGGGATCAAAGGGCCAAATCCTCAGCCAGGCGGCGTAACTTAACTTTCAGCAGTTAAGTTACACTGACTTAAAGTTTTTACCTAAGTGCCTGATCCTCAAAGCACTTACGTAAAAATTTCAAGCCGTGTAAGTTAAGTGCCGCCGTCGTAAGGCGTTCCTCCTCTCCGGGGGGCGTTTACAATTTAAATGAGGCGCGCTCCCGCGCCGGCCGTACTGCGCATGCGTGTGACGTCATTTTCCCGACGTGCATCGCGCGAACGTAATTGACGCCGGGCGGCTTTGTGGATTGCGACGGGACACTAAAGTTGCGACGGGTGAAAAAAAGACGCGCCGGGAAAACAAATAATTATAAAAAAAAATGACAGCGTCGCTCGGCATGCATTCCTGAGGGAGAACTCCATGCCAATTTTCAATGAAAAAAACGGCATGGGTTCCCCCCCCAGGAGCATACCAGGCCCTTAGGTCTGTTATGGGTTGTAAGGAGACCCCCCCTCCGCCGAAAAATTGACGTAGGGGGTCCCCTACAATCCATACCAGACCCGTATCCAAAGCACGCTACCCGGCCGGCCAGGAAAGGAGTGGGGACGAGCGAGCGCCCCCCCCCCTCCTGAGCCGTGCCAGGCCGCGTGCCCTCAACATGGGGGGGTTGGGTGCTCTGGGGCAGGGGGGCGCACTGCGGGCCCCCCCACCCCAGAGCACCCTGTCCCCATGTTGATGAGGACAGGACCTCTTCCCGACAACCCTTGCCATTGGTTGTCGGGGTCTGCGGGCGGAGGCTTATCGGAATCTGGGAGTCCCCTTTAATAAGGGGGCCCCCAGATACCGGCCCCCCACCCTAAGTGAATGGATATGGGGTACATCGTACCCCTATCCATTCACCTGTAGGCAAAAAGTAAAAGTTAATAAACACACAACACAAGGCTTTTTAAAATATTTTATTTTTCTGCTCCGGACGCCCCCCCTGTCTTCGTTATTAGCTCAATTACCAGGGGGGGCTTCTTCTTCCACTCTCCGGGGGTCTTCTCCGCTCTCCGGGGGGGGCTTCTCCGGACTCCGGGGGGCTTCTTCCATCTTCTCCCCTCTTCCGCTCTTGACTCGGCGAACCCCGGTTCTTCTGCAGCTCTCCGGTGCCTTCTTCTTCAGCGCTGGCTGCCTGCTATGTTTGTGTGTTAGCTCGATTTCAAACAGGCAGCCGGCGCGGTCTTCTGTGACGCCAGGGTCTTCTGGTCTTCTGTTCTTCCGATGTTGCCTCGTCGCCTGTTGTCGCTGTAATGATGGAAGCGCGCCTTGCATCACATTTATATAGGCATCACCGTCCCATCATGCTCCGGTAGGTACCCACGTGGTGGGTGCCTACCCACGTGCACCCACCACGTGGGTACCTACCGGAGCATGATGGGACGGTGATGCCTATATAAATGTGATGCAAGGCGCGCTTCCATCATTACAGCGACAACAGGCGACGAGGCAACATCGGAAGAACAGAAGACCAGAAGACCCTGGCGTCACAGAAGACCGCGCCGGCTGCCTGTTTGAAATCGAGCTAACACACAAACATAGCAGGCAGCCAGCGCTGAAGAAGAAGGCACCGGAGAGCTGCAGAAGAACCGGGGTTCGCCGAGTCAAGAGCGGAAGAGGGGAGAAGATGGAAGAAGCCCCCCGGAGTCCGGAGAAGCCCCCCCCGGAGAGCGGAAGCAGAAACCCCCCCCGGAGAGCGGAGAAGACCCCCGGAGAGTGGAAGAAGAAGCCCCCCCTGGTAATTGAGCTAATAACGAAGACAGGGGGGGCGTCCGGAGCAGAATAATAAAATATTTTAAAAAGCCTTGTGTTGTGTGTTTATTAACTTTTACTTTTTGCCTACAGGTGAATGGATAGGGGTACGATGTACCCCATATCCATTCACTTAGGGTGGGGGGCCGGTATCTGGGGGCCCCCTTATTAAAGGGGACTCCCAGATTCCGATAAGCCTCCGCCCGCAGACCCCGACAACCAATGGCAAGGGTTGTCGGGAAGAGGTCCTGTCCTCATCAACATGGGGACATGGTGCTCTGGGGTGGGGGGGCCCGCAGTGCGCCCCCCTGCCCCAGAGCACCCAACCCCCCCATGTTGAGGGCACGCGGCCTGGCACGGCTCAGGAGGGGGGGGGGGGCGCTCGCTCGTCCCCACTCCTTTCCTGGCCGGCCGGGTAGCGTGCTTTGGATACGGGTCTGGTATGGATTGTAGGGGGACCCCCTACGTCAATTTTTCGGCGGAGGGGGGGTCTCCTTACAACCCATAACAGACCTAAGGGCCTGGTATGCTCCTGGGGGGGAACCCATGCCGGTTTGGAATTTACAAATTGCCGTGGAGTTCTCCCTCGGGAATGCATACCAAATGCCGTCGCTTGAATGGGCCTTTACAAGGTGTGACTAACTTTACACTTTGTAAAAGCAGCCCTAGTTTTACACCAGGCAAACTAACACTTACGGCGAAAAAACTAGGCACAAAAGCTTTGAGGATCGCCCTAAGTGCTAATTTGCATACTAACAGAGGCATTTCGACTCGAAATGCCCCCAGTGGCGGATGCGGTACTGCATCCTAAGATCCGGCAGTGTAAGTCCCTTACAGATGTCGGATCTTCTGCCTAACTTAGGAAAACTGCTTCTGAGGATCAGTTCCAAAGTTAGAACCAGAGATACGACGGCTTACGCCGGAGTATCTCTTTTGTGGATTTGCCCCAAAGTCCCCCTGTCCCTCTTTCCTACTCATTTGTCCCTCACTTTGCTCTGATCTATATAATTGTACTGTGAAACCTTGGATTACAAACATAATCCATTCCAGGAGAATGCTTGTAATCCAAAGAACTCGCATATCAAAGCGAGTTTCCCCATAGAAGTCAATGGAAACTGAGATAATAAGTTCCGAATTCACTTCTATGGCATGCAATACCGCATGTGGCCAGAGGTGGGGGGGGGGCAGAGAGCCCCGAAAAATTTGAGGACAGCTCGGCTGATCTCAGAAACCCTTGGAAAGGATCGGAAACGCTCGGGAACGGAGTAATTCAGAGTATTTCTGAACGGCTCCGAACCGCACCGAGTGTCACTGGCGCCCCCGCACCTCTGGCCAAATGCAGTACTGCACACCCTATTAGCTTGAATCCTACTTGTTTTGCGGGACAACACTCGCAAACCGAGTCAGGATTTAAAAAAAAAGGTTGCTCGTTATTCAAAACGCTCGTAAACCAAGGTTTCACTGTATATAAAATAATTTTTTTTATCATTCAAAATGTGTTTCTCAGGGCTAAACCTTTCATCCAATTTCTAAATTTCTTCATTGATACTTTTCAAAGGGCAGTATAAAGGAATAGTAGAGGTAAAAAAAAAAACACTTGTGGGTTTAATTAATCTTATATTTTTGTATAATTCTCCTTTAAGGGAGCATGACAGGGGGTGTGTCCTATGCCTACATACTTTTTCTAATAGATGTCATCTCAAAAAGCTGGGAGGTATGCATAGCTCCCAACTGTCCCTGATTTCGAGGGACTGTCCCTGATTTGGAGCAATGTCCCTCTGTCCCTCATTCCTCCTCATTTGTCCCTCATTTTGGTCTGATCTATATAGATGTATATAAAATCACTTTTTATCTATGAAAAAGTGTTTGCCAGAGCTAAACCTTTCATCTGATTTATAAATTCCAAAAGCCAATATAAAGAAATAGTAGTGGTAAAAAAAACACTTGTGGGTTTACCCAATCTTGTTTTTTTTGTACAATTCTCCTTTATGGGGGTGTGTCAAGGGGTGTGTCCTATGCCTGTATACTTTTGCTGATAGGTGCCCCTCATTCCCATCTCAAAAAGTTGAGGGAAATGCAGTAATGCACCTGTCTGTTGGGGCTCATTCACATGTCCCTCAGTAATGCACCCATCTGTTGGGGATCATTCACATGTCCCTCAGTAATGCACCCATCTGTTGGGGATCATTCACATGTCCCTCAGTAATGCACCCATCTGTTGGGGCACATCCACACGTCCCTCAGGAATGCACCTATCTGGGTAACATTGTACTGCATACATATGTGTTGTATGCATCTTTGTACATTTTAAAAATGGGCATCATCCCTGTGGGATGTTTGGTTTATGTTATTATTTTCTTGATCTTAATATGGACTAATATATATATATATGTGTGGTTTGACAGGAACCCTTTTCTGTTTTGAACCAGACTATTTTCAGCCGTTGGTTTTCCTTTGGGGGCTCCCGTGCCCTCCAGGGTGGGTCACCTCCTTTCTGGGTCCCTGGTTTTTTTATGTCCCCTTTGGTAAGACATATGAATGGCATATGTTTTTTTTTGCAAAGGATGTAGTATTTTATATAAACTTTGATCATTTGTATTCACAAAATGTATCTTAGAAATAACACGTATGCGTTAAAACAAATGAAGGGCTGGTTTTGCAATGTCGATGGGTGGATTTTGCTAAGACGTAAAGACGTGTACTTTATTGGTAAAATCACCCCCGCCCCTTGCAGAGTAGCACTAGCACCGGGAACGTGCGGCATATGTGATAGTCATTGCGCATGCGACGTGTAGAGCTGACTCTCAGCTCTACATGTTCGGCTATTTTCAGAGACTCGGTTGAGGTTCGTACAGCGCAAGCGCCGCGCCTGCGCTGTACAGGGGGGTCCTAATCCGCCGGGGAAACATTTTCGGCAGGACAGGGGCCCCAAGAATTTTTTTGCCCAGGTTACAATCAACATTAAAGATAGAGTGGCTTGGGTCAGAGTTTAGAACTGTGGTCAGAGCAGAGGCGTATCTAGTGAAAATAGCGCCTATGGCAAGCGCTGAAACTGCGCTCCTGTGGAAACATTTGAAACCCATCTTTCAGATAACCTTAACAAAAAAAAAAAACAGCTAACAAAATTAGTGATATTTATCATTCCTTGTGATACCTTGGGTAGTGACATATCCTCTTTATGGAGAAATCTGGGGTTTATTAGACCCCTGATCCCTCCTCTGCCCTCCAAGGCCAGGAAAATGCAGAACCAATACGGGAAGTGATGAAATCTTCATCACTTAAGGCCTCAGTTTTCACAGAGGAGAGGGAGAAACTGATGTTCCTCCTCCTTCTTTGTGCGCTGCCAACCCGACCAGATGGAATGGGAGAGCCTGGGAGAACAGGGGAGGGCTGTGGCTGAACGCAGCAGGGATAGCGCTGCCATTGTCCATTAGCAAAGGTGCTGAAAAGGAGATCCTACCTATGCTCGGGGGGAGGGAAGAAGAGACCCTCAGACCCTGGTAAGTGCCTTGCTGCCCAGCCACTCAACAGCGCCCCCTTCATATGGCGCCCATGGCACTTGCCATGGCTGCCATACCCTAAATACGCCACTGGGTCAGAGACAGGATCACTAATGGGTATGTAAAACCGGAAGCTTTTGGACTGAAAAGGATGACTATGACTTGAGTTTTGGTGATATTGTTAAATGTCATGGCATTACTGTTTCTGACTGGTCAGAAGTCAGGAAACGGTTGCCCATGGCCACGATTGTTGGGGAATGATAAATGATCAGGTCTAATTTGATTTTGACTGACCAGACTTGTGATCTCTAGTGCAGGGGTCCTCAAACTTTTAAAACAGGGGGCCGGTTCTGTGTCCCTCAGACCGTTAGAAGGCCGAACTATAAAAAAAACTATGAACAATTTCCTAAGCCCCCCTCACCATTGCAAGCCCCTCACGATCATTGCAACCCTCCCCCTTCATCATGATAAGCCCCTCATTGAAAGCCCCCCTTACAATCATTAATTGCAAACCGATCATGATCATTGCAAGCCCCCCACCTCACCATCATCATTACATCATCATCATCATCCCCTCATTGCAAGCCCCCCCTTGCCATCATCATTGTAAGCCCCTCATTACAAGCCCCCCCCCCTCACAATCATTAATTGCAAGCCGATCAAGATCATTGAAAGCCCCCCCAATCATCATTACATCATCATCAGCCCCTCATTGCAACCCCCCTCACCTTTGCAAGCCCCCCTCACCATCATCAGCCCCTCATTGCAAACCCCCCTCACCATTGCAAGCCCCTCATTGCAAGCCCCCCCCAATCATCATTACATCATCATCAGCCCCTCATTGCAACCCCCCTCACCTTTGCAAGCCCCCCTCACCATCATCAGCCCCTCATTGCAAACCCCCCTCACCATTGCAAGCCCCTCATTGCAAGCCCCCCACGTTCATCATTACATCATCAGCCCCTCATTGCAAGCCCCCCCCACCATCATCATCATCACCCCCACCACCATTATCATCATTACATCATCATTTTATCATCATCAGCCCCCCCCCACACCATCATCATCATCATTTTATCATCATCAGCCCCCCCCCCCCCACCATCATCATCATCATTATTACATCATAATCAGCCCCCCCCCCACCATCATCATCATTACATCAATATCAGCCCCTCTCACCATCGCAAGCCCCCCCCCCTCCCTCCCTCACCATCGTAAGCCCCTCACAGCACTTTCTCCTTACTGTGCCACTGCTCACTCAACTGCTGTGACGGTCCCGCTGTGTCACGCTGTGCTCACAGTGTTGGTAACAGTTCTGGCGCGCTGTGATAAATGTCCCGCCCTCCTCCTCCTAGACTAGCTTGTGTGATAGACATAACACTGGCTCTATCACACAAGCTAGTCTAGGAGGAGGAGGGCGGGACATTTATCACAGCGCGCCCGAACTGTTAACACTGTCATCTCCGTGACACATCGCTGTGTTACAACCTGCAGTGTAATCGGCGTTGCCTGTCAGGGTCGGGTGGGCCGGTTACAAGTCCTCCGCGGGCTGCATGTGGCCATAGTTTGAGGACCCCTGCTCTAGTGTGTCGGGTCAGTGTTATGCTAGAAGGTCTTGTTTGTTGGAGTGCCTTTGTACTGGCAATGCATAGGAGAATGTCCTACCACTACCAATGAAATAACAGTGTTTTTGTAAAATGCAGTGTTACGGAATGTGTTTGGCAGATTCAAAAATGTCTACTGCTTCGGGGAAACATTTGAGGAACGGTAAACACGCATAAGAAAGAATAACAGAGAAGGCGCTATAATTAACAGACACATAAACTACAGTTAACCCTTACCCCTTACCTGTTTCTTTCCACACCTGCCTTTCCCAGAACTGTTATTGACTTTTCAGCAAGAAAAAATGAAGCTACTTGTTTTCAAACAGGGCAGCTTTTCAGTGCATGAAGGTAAAGTTGATACGGTAAAGCCAGACACACCCTGGGTTGGCATCTTTATTGTGACTTTGTAAATTTACTCATGAGTACTGTAAATACCAGGGCCGGGGCTACCACTAGACAAACTAGGCAGCCGCCTAGGGTGCCCTGCTGCCTAGGGTGCCCGGCCACTGATGTTTCTACTCTCTTCTCTATGTAGCAAGCAACTGAGTCTCAGCATCAGTAGGCAGCTGCCTCTCCGTTTGCAAATAGTATCAGAGGCGCAGCGGCGGCAGAAGACTGTTAGGCAGATTCAGAGCGAGTTACGCCGGCGTATCAGTAGATACGCCGGCGTAACTTTGAATCTGCGCCGTCGTAAATTTAAGCGTATTCTGAAAACCAGATACGCTTAAATTAGGCTAAGATACGAGCGGCGTAAGTCTCCTACTCCGTCGTATCTTAGGGTGCAATTTTTCCGCTAGGTGGCGCTTCGGTTGAGTTCGGCGTAGAATATGTAAATGACTAGATACGCCGATTCACGAACGTACGTGCGCCCGTCGCAGTAAACATACGCCGTTTCCGTAAGATAAAGCTGCCCCTAGTTGGCCTAGTCAATGTTAAGTATGGCCGTCATTCCCACGTCGAAATTTGAAAATTTTACGTCGTTTGCGTAAGTCGTCCGTGAATGGGGCTAATTTACGTTCACGTCGAAACCATTACGTCCTTGCGGCGTACTTTGGAGGAATGCACACTGGGATATGTACACGGACGGCGCATGCGTCAATCACGTCGGGTCACCAATAATTTACATAAAACACGCCCCCTCATCCTCATTTGAATTAGGCGGGCTTACGCCGGCCCCATTTACGCTACGCCGCCGTAAGTTAGGAGGCAAGTGCTTTGTGAATACAGCACTTGCCTCTCTGACTTATGGCGGCGTAGCGTAAATACGATACGCTACGCCACCGGAAAGATGCGCCGCCGTACTTGAATCTAGGTATGTGTCTGTGTCCCGACTCCCGAATGAATGGAAGCAAGCAAACATTAATTGATGGGCACTGGTAGGCTACATTTGATGGGCCCTGGTGAGGCTACATTTGATGGGCACTGGTGAGGCTGCATTTGATGGGCATTGGTAGGCTGCATTTTATGGGCGCTGGTGAGGCTACATTTGATGGGCGCTGGTGAGGCTGCATTTGATGGGTGCTGGTGAGGCTGCATTGATAGGAGCTGGTAGGCTGCATTTGATTTGTGCTGGTGAGACTGCATTGATGGGCGCTGGTAGGCTGCATTTTATGGGTGCTGGTGGGCTGCATTTGATGGGCAGTTCATTAAAAAGGTGGGGTTTACATGAGCAGGTAAAAGGGGGTGGATTTAGGGGTGGAGCCAGGGGGCGGCAAAATGAGGTTTCGCCTGGGGTGTCAAAAATCCTTGCACCAGCCCTGGTAAATACCTTCTTACATGTGCATTACAAAATCACGTTTGAAAACACATATCGACCAATATCCAATGTTTACAACAGGCCTGTCAATTTCACACATAACTCTGAAAGGGGTCACATTAGTTTTATTGTTTCCTAGGTGTTAAAAACTTTTGCATAGTGCCAATTGTACCAGGAATTTTTTTCAGCCAGAATTTTTAACTCGAACACTGGCACCGACACCTCCGTCAGGCACAGGTGTTGGCTGCATATATGTACTGGCAGTCAGGTGCATGTGATAAAGTACACACCACAAAATCTTCGTGCCCCAAAAGCAGCTGCCAAAAAAAGATTCTAACACATTTCCATCGAAAATGTCGGTTTTTCCTGACGGGATTCCTGGCAAGCTTGCCGTGCATACAGACGACCATTCAAAAGAACGGCCGTTCTTTTCAATGGCAAGAACGCAGCGACGTCATCGACTATGACGGCGCTCGTCACATTCTATGCCGTCGCCGCCATAGCATACTAGCTCATTATGAATTACTTATCTGAGATCGAAGCTCCCGCAGTGGCCCTCGTTCTCCTCCTCCGTTGCTACCGTCTCTCCCGGAGTGACAGTCACGGCACGATCGGCGTTAGAAACGGCACACTCAGTGTCGGTGCCTGTATTTTTTGCAAATATATCCTAAACCGTGTAGGTTTAGGAGATATTTCTTGCACCTACAGGTAAGCCTTAATCTAGGCTTACCTGTAGATAAAAGTGGTCTGTAAGTTTTTTTTTTTTTTTTACAGCACTTAATATTTTTGGTATAAGTCTAGCCGCATGGCACATCTTGACTTGGCAATATTTGCCCACTCTTCTTTGCAAAAACACTCCAAATCTGTCAGATTTAGAGGGCATCGCCTGTGCACAGCCCTCTTCAAATCACCCCACAGATTTTCAATCGGTTGTAGGTCTGGGCTTTAGCTGGGTCATTCTGAAACTTTAATCTTCTTCTGGTGAAGCCATTCTTTTGTTGATTTGGATGTATGCTTTGGGTCGTTGTCATGCTGAAAGATTAAATTCCTCTTCATTTTTAACTTTCTAGCAGAACTGTTCATTATTCCCTCTACCTGGACTAAGGCCCGTGTTCCAGCTGAAGAAAAACAGCCCCAAAGCATGATGCTTCCACCACCATGCTTCACTATGGGTATGGTGTGTAGACCTTTTACATCCATTGTATATATACCCTGGTATATGTGCACAATTCCACCAGAACGGCAGTCGGGCCCTTTGTTAATATTACCTGTTTGCACATTGGGTGTATGTGCTATTATTAACCCTTTAACAAATAAAGCTTGTATTAATCCCATACTGGTGTGCAGTATTTCCTCTTCTCTAAATGACTTTGATTGGATTACTGGTTAATTTCCCAGGAAGGGCATCCCCTTTACTCACAAAGGCCCTGTGGGGTAAGCACTGGCAATTTTTTTTATCAAACCTACTCTTTCACTTAACTGAAATCTCTTATTTACCTATAGGTTTAGGTCAATACCCCAGTTGGGGAGGGTTATTTCTCATACCCCCCCACCCAAAGAAGACTGCATAAGTATGCACGTGTCATACCTATCCAATTCATGTGGTAACTGGAAACCACTGTAACCGCTACTACAGTGATTGCCAACAGCTTGAACAGCTGTTTTGCTGCTTAGTGAACACAGGGGGGCACTTGCTCAATGTGGGCAGCATTTAGAGAACACTTTGCATTTTATCACAAAATGCTTAATATTCCTTGATTGGACCAGGTGGAGAGGTAACATCATGATCACCACCTTGTCTAATAAGAGAATACTTAGCTTTGCATGCAGCTTTAAAGCCAAGATTTGGTTATAGTGTTGAAGATGTAACACTTCTGTAAGGTATTTATTGCTATCTGTTTCCATTTTCCAGTCACTTTCTGGCCCTTTGACAGCAAGAAAGAGCAGAGTTAGTCTGGGGACACAATTCCCTAGACAGTAATAAAACCTGACAGATGCTTAAAAGCTTAACTAAAGGCAAAACTTTTTTTTGGCTGAGTGGAAAGGGATTAGAATACCTGTCAGGTTTTTATTTATGTCTGTGCTCCCATTAGGGAAATTCCCATTCTTTATTTGTCATATTTACCATTATATTTGAAAGTGAAAGCAAAAAAAATCCCAAATTTTGGGTTGTCCCCAGGTAGGTAGATGGGAAATCTGCCAATGTGGGACACTAGTTTTGGTGACCCTGGTGACAACCAGGAAATTCCTCACTTAAAGGGATTTCCTCTCACTTCCTGTTTTGGCTATTGGACAGGAAATGAAGGGAAATCTATCAAATCCATACTGATTAGAGAAAAAATGATATACCAACAGAGAGGTTCCCCTCCAAAAATTTGGAAAATATGGCTTGACTGGCTGGAGGTGCCTGGGTTAGTCACCCCTCATCTAGTGCATTGCCTATTGCAAACATAATTCCCCAGCTTTGTACATATTATATTGTCAGGGTGATGATTAATATGGAGCTAACACTACAATATCTCATAACTGAGGACGTAACTTTAAGTGCTTTCCCAGAGTTCTTTTTGGAAACATTTCTATACATACTGGGCTAGATTCACATAGATTAGCGGATCTTTAGATCCGCGTAATCTATGTGATCTACGATCCGCCGGCGCACTTTTGCGAGGCTAGTGCAGTATTTACAAAGCACTTACCTCCAAACTTGCGCTGGCGGATCGTAACTTCCCCGGCGGAATTCTAATTCCGCGGCTAGGGGGAGTGTACAATTTAAATCAGGCGCGTTCCCGCGCCGATTTAACTGCACATGCGCCGCCGGCGATATTTCCCAGTGCGCATGCTCCAAATGACGTCGCTAGGACGTCATTGTTTTCGGCGGCAACGTAAATTCCGGCCATCCGTATTCCCGACCGACTTACGCAAACGACGTAAAAATTTGAAACTCGGCGTGGGAATGACGGCCATATTTAACATTAGCTACCCCTCATATAGCAGGGGTAACTATCCGCCGGAAAAAGCCAAACGCAAACTACGTAAAAAAAATGCGACGGGCGGGCGTTCGTTTCTGAATCGGCGTATCTCCTCATTTGCATATTCGCGAGTAAAACACGAAACGCCACCTAGCTGACAGCGGAAGATTGCAGCCTAAGGTCCGACGGTGTAAGTCACTTACACCAGTCGGATCTAAGGGAGATCTATGCGTAACTGATTCTTATGAATCAGTCGCATAGATCCGACCGTCGGATCTCAGAAATACGACCGCGTATCAGGAGATACACCGTTGTATCTCTTTGTGAATCTGGCCCACGATGTATGAACCTTTGTAATACTTGAAATGGAAAAGTTTAATTGTATCCACTGTTGAGCGTACAGAATTCAGTGTCTATGCTTGCAAGTTTTGTTTTTATTGTTTTTCTAATGGTTAATACTCTATTGCCGCGTACACACGATCGGACATTCCGGCATCAAAACCGTGGATTTTTTTCCGATGGAATGTTGGCTCAAACTTGTTTGCATACACACGTTCACACAAATATTGTCGGAAATTCCGAACGTCAAGTACGCAGTGACGTTCAATACTACGACGAGCTGAGAAAATTGAAGTTCAATGATTTAGAGTATGGGTCTAATTGATTCCGAGCATGCGTAGGATTTTTGTGCATCGGAATTGGCTACAGACGATCGGAATTTCTGACAAGAACTTTTGTTGACGGAAAAATTGAGAACCAGCTCTCAAACATTTTTTGTCGGATATTCCGACAGCAAATGTACGATGGAGCCTACACACGGTCGGATTTTCCGACAACAAGCTCACATCGAACATTTGTTGTCGGAAGTTCCGACCGCGTGTACGCGGCATATGACTTTGTGAACTATAGATGTAGAGTTGGGAATGGAAGGGGGGAATGGGTGGAAAATTGGAAGTAACATTTATGATGCAAAATATATGAAATAAAACTATTTGATAAAAAAAGACCAGTTACTGCTGCTCTCTCCTTGTGCAGTGTGACTGGCCTTGTCTCTGCACAGACTGCGTACAGCACTGTGATCATTCCCCTGCTACTTTTATATAGTAATATATCTATATCCTTTTCAAAACATTTGATGCACAGAAAAGTGGATTTATATATTTTTGGACTAAAGTTAAGCTGTTATTCAGTGCAAGCAGACAGGTTTTATTTTATTGCAGAAGAGACCTCTTCTGCAATAAGTTATATATCAGACAGGAGGCTTCGTATCTTATGCAATTCTTTCTTTACTAAAGCTCATAGCAGAAAGACATAAAAAACTTTATGGTAATTTACAATCCAAAAAACTCAAAAGGACTACCAATCCCAGCAGTCCCTGGGCCAACGTGGCCCCTCCCAGGCCTCAGCCTATATATGGGACTGTCTGAGGTAACCACATCCTCTTTCTTTCTGCTCATCGCAGCATATCAGATAAGTGTTAGATGATATATATATGTTTTACATACAGCTGTTATTATTACTATTGATTATTGAGCTGGGGGGAACCCCCCCTACCTGCCTTTTCTCTCAGCTGTTCATTCGTTTATGTCACTCGTTTCTATTTTATTTTATCTTTTCATGCGGTTTTTCCCTGCATTATATGTAATCGTGGTATGTAACCTTACAGCCCTTTTTTCTCCCCTGTGTCTTGTACCCACACTCGCCGGACGAAAGTGCGGACGTTTCCCCTCACACATCCGCTGTATAAATTTGCTTCCCCCCCCCCCCCGCCCGTCCCCCAGCAGTTTCGCCTGTCGGCGATACTACACAGCAGACGGCGCCATACTTCTCCCTTCTTCCCTCACGTTCGCGCGCGGAGGAGGGGCGGGACTCGGCGACATCCAATCAGCGCTCTGGGAAGCGTAGTCTCGCGAGACTTCGCCCCAGAGCGCGGAAGAGCGCGGGCTTTCTCCCTCACACCGCTGCCAGTGCAGATCGTCCGGTGTTGAGGTGAGGAGGTCCTGCTGTACTGTTCCCATCCTTTCCCCTTCTGCCCGGAGATACTTGCTTATCTCAGGCTCTTTTAACCCTACCATTTAACTCTATGCTTACAGCAGTCTGTAAGGATAGAACAAATAGTTTAAAGAGAAATATTTCTTCACTTCAGTATATAAAATTAATGTAGATATATACTTAGTGTATATATATAGATATATTTACAAATCGTTTTGGAAATTACCTTTCTTCATTATATATACACATATAAAGAGGTGGTCAGTGATTGTATACGGGTTATATACTCATGTCTGAAGACAATTATACTGCCCCCCTCGCAGGGGAGGCTTTTACCCTTGATACTACGCAGTTTATGACAGCTGCTCAGATCCAGGATCTGATTAACATCTCTGTCCAGACGGCTCTGGCCTCGGCCATCCCGTCCAAGGGACCACACACCTCTAAGCCTGCTATGACTAATCCGCCTCTAAATGGCGAACCGCCAAATAAGAAAGGCAAGGTTTCTTTCAAGCAGAAACACACGCTAGCAGCACCTGACTCCCCGACAGGGGAAGTAAACAATTTGTTCCAGGCAGTACCCTCCCCGGTCTGCCAACCCCAATATCCAACAGACCCTGACCGACCCCTGGGCCTCAGGGAGTTAGACACTAAGAGGCAACGGTCCTCACGAAGGACCAAACCTGACTCCTACGTCGTTTCCTCGGACGAGGACTCGCCAGGTGCTTCAGGGAGAAGCGAGTCTGATGACTACGGGTCTGATGAAGACAGACAGGATATTGAGGATACGGCATTTCACTCCAATGCCACCCCTGATACTCAGGGAGAAGTTATTTTGGATGCACTGGGGGAACCATTCTTCCACCCAGATGCCATCGCTCACCCGCGATCTGGCGACTGGTCCCCACTGCCTCACGTATCTCAATACGTAGAACATTGGGCCAGGAAATCCCTGGACAGACCTGCCCGCAACAAACTAAGGGCCGAATGCCCTAGACCAGCCATCCCCAACAAGGTGGTGGCCACACCAGAGGTGGACCCCATGCTAGCTAAATATCTAGCGAAATCAGGGAAACTCCCCAAAAAAGGGATCGAGCGGTCCTTTAAGGCTATCCAGGAACGCATCCTTGATTTAATAGGGCCCCTGACTAAAATTCTGAACTTATCAGAACAAGCAGCCGTTTCGGACCAACCAGTAGACCTAATGCAACTCCGCGGCTGGGCCCAGAGAGCCATTTGCCTAGCAGGTACGGCTAACACCTCCTGCTCAATCGAGAGACGCCGTTCCATATTAATGCGGCTAGACCCCCAGCTATCTCACCTGGCAGAAACAGAACCCGGCCCTTCAGCGGGCGGTATGCTCTTTGGGGACAACCTCCTCAAAGACATCAATAAATTCGTGGGATTATTTTCGGGCCTTGACAAGGCCCAGACATCACTAAGAAAGTCAGGAACCGCGAGAGTTTTTAACAGGGCCGGCAGAAGCAGAGGCCGGTCTGCCGGCCGCGGTTCCACCTACAGGCCACAAAACAGAAACCCCCAATACCAGTATCAGCAGGCTCCTCCCACCTACCCCGTTCCAGTGGCGCAGCCAGCACCGTTTTTTCCACCCAGAGGCAGACCATGGCGCGGACGCGGCGGACGTGGTTACACACGATCACGACCTCCATTCGGTGAGTATTCCATACACTCCACAACCACACATACCAGTGGGGGGACGCCTGAAATATTTTATCCACGCCTGGTCTGCGATTACGGCAGACCCGTGGATATTGCAGACGGTCATGGGTTTCCAAGTAGAACTTCTATCTTCACCAATGTTAAATGTGGCCCCTCACCCCATCAATTTCACGAACCACAGCATTGCGCTCATCGAGAGCGAAATTCAGGACCTCTGGTCCAAACAAGCAATTTTAAAAGTACAAAATTGTTCCCCGGGATTCATAAGCAATCTTTTCCTTGTCAAGAAAAAAGGGGGCGGGTTCCGTCCCGTAATAAATCTAAGAAATCTGAACCAACATGTCTGCTACAGACACTTCAAGATGGAGGGCATCCACTGCCTCCGAGACCTCCTACAAACGGGAGACTGGTTAGGGAAAATAGACCTGAAGGACGCCTATCTCACCGTCCCTATTCACACGGAGTCACAACACCTACTACGATTCCGTTGGAAGACTCAGACGTGGCAGTTTACCTGCCTCCCGTTCGGGCTATCGTCAGCACCATGGTGTTTCACGAAGTTAATGAAACCAGTGGTAGCATCCCTACGAAGCAGAGGGGTACGTCTAATTATCTACTTGGACGATATCCTTATCATGGCCCACTCAAAGGCCCTAGTGTCCCTTCACATGTCCTGGACGGTGTCTCTCCTACAGACACTGGGTTTCTTAATCAACCGCGAAAAGTCGGTCCTAGACCCAGCCCAGGGGATGGAATTCTTGGGTTTCCTGGTGGACACCAAACAAGCGGTCCTCCGCCTCCCAAAAACAAAGTTAGCCCTAATTCGAAAGGAAATCAGGGCAGTACTCCGCAAAGGCTACTTGTCCTTGCGGGTTCTGGCCCGCCTAGTGGGACTCTTAGCTGCATCCATCCAGGCCATCTTCCCGGCCCCACTTCACTACAGGGCCCTTCAGAGACTCAAAATTTTACATATTCGCCAGGGACTCAGGTATGCGGACGAGATCCCCCTCTGTCCGGAGGCAATAGAAGAATTGCAGTGGTGGCTCCGCCACGCGGTCGAGTGGAACGGCAAGACCATTTTCAATTCCGGGCCCGACATCATCATAGAGTCGGACGCGAGTCGCCACGGCTGGGGCGCTCGCTGCGGGGCGGATTCCACAGGGGGGACTTGGTCTACCTCCGAGTCGGAATTGCACATCAATGCCTTGGAACTGTTGGCGGCATTTTTTGCAGTCAAGAGCTTCATCCCTCAAGCTTCCAACTGCTGTGTACTGTTCCGCATGGACAATGTGGCCGCGGTTCAGTACGTCAACCGCTTGGGTGGCACCAGATCCAGAGTCCTTGCAGATCTGGCGAAGGAGTTCTGGCATTTTTGCTTGGCCCGCAACATTATCCCTATCGCGGAATATATTCCAGGAATCTCCAACACGGTAGCCGACTGGTACTCACGCCACCTTACCGACTCCAGCGACTGGCAGCTGGATCGCCCGGTATTCCGCCTTCTGGAACGCCTTTGGGGCCCGTTGAACATGGACTTGTTCGCTTCTCGCCTCAACCACCAGCTGCCCCACTTCTTCAGCTGGAGGCCCGATCCAGAAGCATCCGCGGTGGACGCGTTCCGCCACATTTGGCCAGAAGGAACTCACTATGCGTTTCCCCCATTTCAGATGATACCCAGAGTTCTCCTTCATGCCTCGAACCAACATGCGACAATTGTACTGATAACACCCTGGTGGCCGACACAGCCCTGGTTCCCCCTCCTCTTGGGGATGGTCGTGGACTACCCCAGACTGATTCCCCTGTCCCCAATGTTGTTGACCAACCCGTCCGGGGAACCCCATCCACTAATCATGGAGGGCAACCTCCACCTCCTAGCGTGGCTGATTTCAGGATCTCAGGATCGGACCTCAACCTTTCAGGATCAGCTAGGGACCTCCTCGCTGTGGCCTGGGCCCCTGGGACCAGATCAACCTACCAATATGCCTGGCGACTCTGGGTTCGTTGGTGTGATCAACGACAGGTTGATCCCATACACGCTCCTGTGTCCGTAGTGGTAAATTATTTGGCAGAGTCATTTGATTCTGGCAAATCTTACAGCTCCATCAATATATACCGTTCGGCCATATCAGCATACCACTGTCCAGTTAATTCGTTAGCTGTAGGAAAACATCCATTAGTCTGTAGACTTCTGCGGGGTATTAGATTCCAACGTCCCCCTAGGCCCAGATATCAGTCAACTTGGGACGTCTCTAAGCTATTGGACATGTTTGCTTCATGGGAGGACAATGAGAGATTGCCCCTACGGCTGTTATCTTTCAAACTCACAGTGCTACTCTGTTTGGTCTCAATCAAGCGCGTCTCAGACGTAAGAGCGTTAGACATCTCCAGGCGGCAATTCTCGCCTCAAGGAGTCAATTTTTCTGTGGTCCGTAGGACAAAAACGAGTATCCAATCTGTCTTCTACCCCTTCTTCCCCACTCACCCGCGGCTTTGCGTGGTTCAATGTTTACAAACTTATGAAGCACACACGTCGATGCTTCGACCATCTAATCTGTCCCAACTCTTGGTCTCGTACGTCAAGCCCCATCACCCAGTCTCTTCCGCCACACTGGCAAGGTGGGTACGTTCCACCATGGAAATGGCGGGCATAGACGTCTCCTTATTCGGAGCGCATTCTACTAGGGGTGCTATGGCTACGAAAATCGTCTCCTCTGGAGGCTCTCTTCACGACCTACTCAGGGCGGCTGATTGGTCATCAGAATCCACCTTTCGTAACTTCTACTTCAGACCGGAGGCCCATGTATCCATGTCAATTTTATGAGTTTGTTTTTATGCTTGTGTGCATTATTAATGTTTTTGTTTGCTTTAAACTTGCATAAGATACGAAGCCTCCTGTCTGATATATAAATTGAGATTTTCCTAGCTGGTGAAGGAAAATATTAGTTATATGAAGACAGGAGGCGAGTATCTTCCCTCCCTTCCCATCCCTATTACGATTATCTCTCTCTTTTTCCTTCCAGGCTATTGAACCTCACAATCCTGACCCGGAAATACGGATGATTTAAGTGGCTCACAATCCCTGTTGGATTGCAGTTGGTCTGTTTTCTCCTGAAGGTGACGGCCCGGTCGACCCAGTATGCTTCGGTTTTCCCTTGATCCCCGTTGGGATGAAGTCAGTTCGGTGGAAGCGGTCCAGTTGGTATTTCCCCCTTTCGCTCCCTGCAGACGCGGAGATCGTGTTCCAACAAGGAAGCCCCTGATCATCATAAGGAGAGAGGATCGGACTTACATTTCTGATTACACGGTTTTTACACAAAGAAAGAGGATGTGGTTACCTCAGACAGTCCCATATATAGGCTGAGGCCTGGGAGGGGCCACGTTGGCCCAGGGACTGCTGGGATTGGTAGTCCTTTTGAGTTTTTTGGATTGTAAATTACCATAAAGTTTTTTATGTCTTTCTGCTATGAGCTTTAGTAAAGAAAGAATTGCATAAGATACTCGCCTCCTGTCTTCATATAACTAATATTTTCCTTCACCAGCTAGGAAAATCTCAATTTATACCTACCTGCCTGCTGTCAGCATTCTACAGCATCCCAACCAAGCAGGGCTTTTTTTCAGCAGGAACGTGGGGGAACGCAGTTCCGGCACCTCCTGGACTAACTGTATGTAATGTCAAGGGGTGTGCTGCAGGGTATTGATGCTCACTGCTGGCGGATCTATTCTAGCTGGAGGGGATCTATTTTTGCAGGGGGGTCTATTGTTGCTGAAGGAGATCTACTGTTGGGGGATGGGTCTATTGTTGATGGCTGCCAGAGATTCTATTAATGCTGGCTGTTATACTTATCTCCACTGTGCAGTTTGTTTTGCACAGAGTGGCCCCGATCCTCGTCTTCTGGGATCCCTCGGCGGCTGTCTCGGCTCCTCCCCGCAATAGCTAACCCCCTTCATGGGAAGCTCTCTCCCAAGGGGGTTAGCTTGTGGGTGCAGCCTCCCTCAGTCCCCCTAATACTTACCTGAATCCCATTTCTGTCCAGCGATGTCCACAAGTGTCTTGGCCTGCCGGGACTCTCACTCCTGATTGGCTGAGACACAGCAGCAGTGCCATTGGCTCCCGCAGCTGTCAATCAAAGTCAGTTAGCCAATTAGGAGGGAGAGGGGGTGGGGCCGAACCACAGCTCTGTGTCTAAATGGACACATGGAGCTGAATCTCGGGATGCCTCCATAGCAAACTGCTTGCTGTGGGGGCACTCAACAGGAGTGAGGGGCCGGGAGCACAGAAGAGGCACCCAAGAAGAGGAGGATCTGGGCTGCTCTGTGCAAATCGTATGCAACAGAATAGGTTAGTATAACATGTTTGTTATTTTTATAGAAAAAAAGGAGACTTTACAATCACTTTAAGGTTTCTTGACTGTTGCTTGGCAACGTAAAGTTTCAGCACCCTCATTAAAGTTTCCATAGGATTAAGGTCTGGAGACTGAATAGGCCACTCCATGACCTTAATGTGATTCTTCTTGAGGCATTCCTTTGTCAATATCTTTTGGGTCATTGTCATGCTAGAAGACCAACCCATTACCCATCTTCAGTGTTCTGGCAGAAGGTTCTCATCCAAGATTTTACAATACATGGCATCGTCCATTGGCCCCTCATTGCGACACAGTCGACCTGTACCAATGAAGATGGCCAAAAACGAACACACAGAAGAATATGCTGGCACTAGCGAGAGACATAGACCGTTGGAGGAAAGGTGAGTATCATTGCCTTTAGTTCCCCATAAAGCTGGGTTCACATCTCCTGACGGATGCAGGGGTCCGGTGTGTCCCTGTTCTCTATTTCATGGATGAATCAGGGCCAGATTTTTTCCTGAATTTGGCGCTGAAATGGAGCAAAAGACGCACAGCATTCCTGTGCAAGCTGCTCCGCAACGGAGATATCTCAACTGGCTCCTTAGGCTTGTTTCACACCTATGCATTTTTTGTGCTTTTTGCATTTTGCAGATTTGCACTATAGAAAGTGTTCCATGGGATACCATGTTAAATGAACTGTAGTTCGAATCTGCAAAATGCAAAAAGAACAAAAAATGCATAGGTGTGAATCAAGCTTTAGAGAGCCAATCACAATCTCCTGTCGATCATGGCGAGGCCTGTTCTAAGTGCAACCTGTCCTGTTAAACTGCTGCATTGTCTAGGCCACCGTGCTGCAGCTCAGTTTCAGGGTCTTGGCAATCTTCTTATAACCTAGGCCATGTTTATGTAGAGCAACAATTCTTTTTTTCAGATCTTCAGAGAGTTCTTTGCCATGAGGTGCCATGTTGAACTTCCAGTGACCAGTATGAGAGAGTGAGAGCGATAACACCAAATTTAACACACCTGCTCCCCATTCACACCTGAGACCTTGTAACACTAACAAGTTAAGCCTTGTACACATGACCGAGGAACTCGACGGGCGAAACACATCGTTTTCCTCGTCGAGTTCCTTGTTAGGCTGTCGAGGAACTTGACAAGGCAAGTTTCTCCATTCCCGTCGAGGAAATAGAGAACTTGCTCTCTTTTTGGCTCGTCGAGTTTCTCGACAGTTTCCTCAATGAAAATGTACACACGACCGGTTTCCTCGGCAAAAAAATATCTCCCAGCAGTTTCTTGCTGGTTTTTGCCGAGAAACTCGGTCGTGTGTACAGGGCCTTACATGACACCAGGGAGGGAAAATGGGCTAGGCCATCTTTATGTAGAACAACAATTCTTTTTTTCAGATCCTCAGAGAGTTCTTTGCCATGAGGTGCTATGTTGAAATTCCATTGACCAGTATGAGAGATTGAGAGCGATAACACCAAATTTAACACACCTGCTCCCCATTCACACCTGAGACCTGGTAAAACTAACGAGTCACATGACACCGGAGAGGGAAAATGGCTAATTGGGGTCAATTTGGACATTTTCACGTAGGGGTGTACTCACTTTTGTTGACAGCGGTTTAGACGTTAATGGCTGTGTGTTGAATTATTTTGGGGGGTACAGCAAATTTACACTGTAATACAAGCTGTACACGTAATACTTTACATTGTAGCAAAGTGTAATTTCTTCAGTGAAATGAAAAGATATAATAAAATATTTACAAAAATGTGAGGGGTGTACTCACTTTTGTGAGATATTGTGTATAGTTTTTTTTTCTTGGAATTCAGCTTTATCCTTCCATCAGTATGTTAAAGCGGTGGTTCACCCTAAAAGACAAGTTTCTACCATGAAATCCAGCATACTAGCGCGAGCTACAGTATGCCTTTATTTTTATTTTTTTGCGCCGTACTCACAGTTTAATCCCTTAGTTAAGTTTCAGACTTTCAGACTCCCCGCAGGGAATGGGCGTTCCTATGCAGAGGGAAACATGATTGACAGCCGGCTATGGCGCATCACGCTTCCTGAAAATAGCCGGAGTAGGACTCGACTGTTCACGGCGCTATACGGCGCCTGCGCACAGACTAGGAGCTGACTGCGCAGGCGCCGTGAAGAGCCAAGTCCTATTTCGGCTATTTTCGGGAAGCGTGACGCGCCATAGCCGGCCGTCAATCATGTTCCCCTCTGCATAGGAACGCCTACTCCTCGCGGGGAGTCTGAAACTTAACTACGGGATTAAACTGTGAGTACGGCGCAAAAAAATAAAATAAAGGCATACTGTCGCTCGCGCTAGTATGCTGGATGGCATGGTAGAAAAAAAAAATATTTTTTTAGGGTGAACCCCCGCTTTAATAAAAGGGTTTTAAAAACTATTCCAAGGGGAAATTTGCCATACATTTTTACCCTATGACTATGAAATTAGGAGAAATCTTAGTGGGGATACAGATAGCAATAAAAACAAATAGAGGCTCTAACCCTCTCCCATCTGCATAGAAAACAAACATTTTAGCTTGAGCTGCAGATTTTTAATATAGCACAACCTCCAGGCTTTAATTACAAAGTTTGTAATCAAAACATATTACTACCTCTTCTGTTCTAAACTTAGCATTTATAAAAGAGTGTTATGGATAAACGCCAGGAGATTAGTTGAAGGTAGGCTTGCCAGAGTAGGTCAACCTTTGTACATAAATGTATTCCTGTTATGAAACTCTTTGTGCTCCACTCGTTCTTGCAGCAAATCTAAGCATTTCTAGCAGCAATAATCAGCCTCTCCTGCTCTGGCGAATTTCTACTGATGTGCAGACAGTAGAAGTGTTACACAAGCCTTGGCTGCCCTCGGGGACCTGTACAAAGGTCTTTGCAGAAAAGGGGATACTATGTTCCCTTCTGCATGGTCCATCATTTAATCTTTTCCTCAACATTAATATTATATTTTAGAAGGCTAACCGTGAACCTTAGTCATCCGGTTTCCATGACAACCTGACAGAAGCATTTATATTTAGCGCCTCCGACCTTACATACAAGCATCTGGAGGCTCTGCTATATTTAATGTCTACGAGACTTTAAAGAAAAACACGCTTCTTAAAGCGGAGTTCTGCCGAAAAAAATAATTCGAAGTCATCAGCTATAAATACTGCAGCTGCCGACTTTTAATGTATGGACACTTACCTGTCCTGGGCACCCGCGATGTCGGCACTAGGGATGCAACGGATCAAAAAAATCACGGATCGGATCGATCCTCGGATCAGGAGTCACGGATCGGATCATTTACGGATCAGCAAAAAAAAAAGAAATTTGTTACACCCACCTAATCACTACCACCCCCTCCACCCTGGTGTCACCCCCCTCCACCCTGGTGTACAGACATGCTCCCCAGGTGATGGTGTAGCTCCTACCTGCAGGTGCAGAGCTCACCGATGCTGTCTCCACATGTCTGCAGGCAGTTCCGGGTCTGTAGTGAGCGCGCTGAGGCGGGGAGGCGTGTCACGCTGTGCTCTGACAAGCACACGGGGGTGGAGCAAGATGGCTGCCGCTCCGGAGCTAGGCCTAAGCCGGGGACTTTCCTACGGCCGAGGCTCTGGAGCGCTCCGCGGATCGCGTGGTGTGCCGATCCGAACGGGGTGACCCGTTCGGATCACGGATCGGTGACGATCCGTTGCACCCCTAGTCGGCACCCAAAGCCGATCTGTCCCTCGGCTCTCGGGTGGAGGCGCCGCCTTCTTCCGTAGGGGAATCAGGAAGTGAAGCCTTGCGGCTTCACTTCCTGATTCTCTACTGCGCATACGTGAGTCGCGCTGCACGATCCCACTGGTCCCTGCTGTCTTCTCCCAAAAGACAGCGGGAGTGGAAGGAGTAGGCGCCGGACATGGCATAGGTCACTGCTGCAACCTATGCCCTGGATTACACAGGTATCTGCTCCCTCCTGCCAAATGTGACACCGGAGGTGGGAGGATTCCAAAAAGCGGAAGTTCCATTTTTAGGTGGAACTCCGCTTTAAGATAGCATCCAACGATTGATTGTTAAAATGTGCTTTTACATGGTTTCCAATTGGACTGTGTTTGTTATAAAGCTCTGCTTGACACATTTAAAGTGACACTAAACACTGGGAAAAAAATATGCATTCCTAATGCAAAAAAATCTCTTCTCTTGCTGTTAGCCTCCTTCAAACTTCCAAATGTATTTTTTTTTTGTTCATGCTGTGATCTGACTTCCTGTTAGAGGGTGGCTATGTTCGTTCTCCATGGTCCCACTGTATGTAGGGATGTAGCCACCCTCTCTTGCTTGCTCCCAAGATGGACTATGGAATTTGTAGTATGCAGGGCCGCTGATAGGGGGGAGAACCACCAGTCCTCCTGTAGGGGGCCCGGGCACACACGGGGACCCAGACAGCAGAGGGAATCGGTGAGGTCAGGCAGAGGGGCAATTACAGAAGGATGCCTTGTGCGGCTTTTTGCAGGAATTAAAAGTCGGTTTCCCTTCTGCCAGCTTTCAGCTGCTGCAGGGAGAGACACAGGGCATTTTTCCTGTAATTGCTTCCCCTCGCTGCAACCCCCCTCCCTGTTCTGCCTGCTTCTGATCCCCCTCTGTGTGCCCCCAGTCACTGTGCTGCCCTCCACGGCACTGCCGGCTTACCCGTCTTGTAAAAAAATAACAAATTGTAAAAAAAAATCTTTTCAAATTGTAAAAAAATTACTTTTTAAATTGTAAAAAAATTACTTTTTAAATTGTAAAAAAATTACTTTTTAAATTGTAAAAAAATTACTTTTTAAAAAGTATAATAATTTTTAATACAAAAATGTTGGCTTGCTGGAAAGTATGTCCATATACATTATAGTATGCACTTAATACGTGGGCTCCTTTTGCATGAATTACTGCATCAATGCATGGAGGCATTAATGCAGGCAATCAAAATACAAAAGAAAAAATACCGCGCTATCTAATAATGTGTGAGTGGAGCAGCTAACACAGCAAGAAAGATCAATTTGCTAGAAAAAATATTGTGGAAAATGATTTGAATTCCTAGTGATGAATTCATAAATAAATAAATAGAATAACCAATGATCATATACAACACCACTTGTGACAATGGATAGTGTTACCATTAGTAGTAGTCCATAAACATCAAATGAATGGATACTAGTGACAAGAAACTGGGCGGAGCCAGAAAATAAAAGTGAATGAAAAACTGTTCATTAAACAAAGTTCATATACTATATGCTTGTAAATATGATACACTGTAGAGGATATATGACAGATGTCACAAAGCCAGGAATCATTGATAAGACCTCAGGCAGGGAAATCCAGGGGTTCACACCAGGTGATGGTTTACAGCAAATCCCAGAGATGACACATCAGATATCCCAATGTAAAAGAAGAAATTGAAGCGCACATAATTCCGTATAAAAACAAGGTATTTATTAAAAGAGAGGAACTCACATATTGCAGTGGTAAAACAAGCTCATAAAATCAGGGTAGCAATAATGACAGCAGTCCTCCCCGACATGTTTCGCAACAATAGTACTTAATCTGGGGTCTTATCAATGATTCCTGGCTTTGTGACATCTGTGATATATCCTCTACAGTGTATCGTATTTACAAGTTTGATTGGCCCAGTGGGTATATGCCCTTCTGGGTCCAATCTATCCGGTAAGCCCCCTATCATAAGTGGTGGTGGATTTTCTGTCTAGCAATCACCGTTTGATTTTGTCTATTCACCTAGTCACTGGATTCTTCGTATATGAACTTTGTTTTATGAACAGTTTTTCATTCACTTTTATTTTCCGGCTCTGCCCAGTTTCTTGTCACTAGTATCCATTCATTGGATGTTTATGGACTACTACTAATAGTAACACTATCCATTGTCACAAGTGGTGTTGTATATAATCATTGGTTATTCTATTTATTTATGAATTCATCACTAGGAATTCAAATCATTTCTAGCGCTACACTTTTTCCACAATGCAGGCGATCAGCCTGTAGCACTGCTGAGGTGTTATGGAGGCCCAGGTTGCTTTCATAGCATCCTTCAGCTCGTCTGCATTGTTGGGTCTGGTATCTCTCATCTTTCTTTTGACAATACCTGTGTTGCTATGGATATTTAGGTGATATTATAGCAAATGTATTTGTTTGGTTTGATTGCATAGCTGGATTTTTTAAACTAAGCTCCCCCCGTTGATATCCAAATAAGCCAGTTGAATTGGTTTAGGTTGCTAAGCAGAGGACAGGATATGATGTAAGCGAAAGTTGGGGGGAGGGGATTAGGTTTTGAAATAGGCATGTGGTGAGACAAAGGAGTTGGTTGTGGAAGACAAAGAGGCAAGACATGGCTGCTAGAAGCTTGAGGACTTTGGAGAAAGTTGTTGGACTTTAAACAAAGGATCATGAAGACATTCATCAACTGAAAGCCCAAGTTGAGAAACTGTTGCATACATATTGTACTGTACATGCTTATTTATGCTAGAAAGGATAATTAGCTTGTGCATGTTGTAGGCATATTATTTGAGCTATGAATTGTGTTTTGTGCAGTTGTACAGTATGTGCAGCTTTTCTGTTTAGTAAAGCATTGATACACTACAGAAGTCTAAGGCCCCGTACACACGGTCGGACCAAACCGATGAGACTGGCCCGTCAGACCGTTTTCATCGGTTCACCTCTGAAGTGGCCGTACGGCCTGATATATGTACACACCATCAGTCCAAAATCCGAGCGGGTCAGAACTTGGTGACGTCAAACACACGACGTGCTGAATAAAACAAAGTTCAATGCTTCCAAGCATGCGTCGACTTGATTCTGAGCATGTGCAGGTTTTGAACCGATGCTTTTCTGTACTAACTATCGGTTTGGTCCGATGGGGCAGCGGTCCATCGGTTTGGTTTTGAAGCATGTTTAGAAATTTTGGACCGAAGGAAACCAGACCGCTAGCCTATACACACGGTCGTTTGGCCTGATGAAAATTAACTTCGGTTCATTCTCATCGGACCAAACCGACCGTGTGTACGGGGCCTTAGTTTCCTTGGCTTTTATTGCAAGAACCTGTAAAAAGACTAAAGCAAAACAATACCACCCAGATTCTCTATGGGATTTAGGTCAGGCGAGTTTGCTGGTCGATCAAGCACAGTGAGACCATGATCATTAAACCAAGTATTGGAACTTTTGGCAGTGTGAGCATGTGCCATGTCCTGCTGGAAAATGAAATAAGCATCTCCAAAAATCTGGTTAGCAGAGGGAAGCATGAAGTGCTCTAGACTTTCTTGATAGAGGGCTGCGCTGACTTTGAACTTGATAAAACACAGTGGAAACAACACCAGTAGATGACGTGGCTTCCCAAATCATCACTGGCTGTAAAAACTTCACACTGGACCTCATGCAGCTTGGATTCTGTGCCTCACCACTCTTCCTCCGGACACAGGGACCTTCATTTATAAATGAAATACAAAATTTGATGAAAGAGGACTTTTGATCACTAAGCTACAGCCCAGTTCCTTTTTCTCCTTAGCCCAGGTAAGAAGCATTTCATGTTGTCTCTGGTTCAGGAGTGGCTTGACACAAGGAATGCGATATGTCTGTGTGTGTGGACTTTTGAAGCACTAACACCAGCCTTAGTCAACTCCTTGTGAATCTCCACTAAATTCTTGAATGGCCTTTGCCTGATCCTTACCTGAGCCAGGTTAAACCCTGATGGGGTTTACTTCCTCTTTATTTCCCTGCAAAGGTAAAGCATAATGGGCTACTATGCATCGTAGCCCATTATGTGTCACTTACCTGAAACCGAAGCCTGCAATGTCACCGCTGTCCCCACTATCAGTGAGCGTCCATCTTCACCCCTCTTCCTTCCGGGGTCTCGATCTCCGGCTCTGTGACTGGCCGGAGTTGCATGATGTCCCGGGAGCCACCAGTCACAGAATGACCCCTTTATAAACGGCACGATCTGCCCTTTCTAAAGTGTGCATGCGGAGTAGACGTCGGTGCACGGCTTTCTTGTAAATATCTCCTAAACCGTGGAGGTATAGGAGATATTTCCAGCACCTACAGGTAAGTCTTAATATTGGCTTACCTGTAGGTAAAGGTGGTTGTACATGGTGTACAACCACTTTAAACATTAGCTTTAAGAAACCATGTGAAATAATGTAGTAAAGTTCAAATATGCTACATACACCGTCACCTCTTTGCTTAGGTTTCTTCAAGCTTCCTCATAAAAAAAAAAAATGATTTGGTTGGCAACATCTGTCTTTCTTAAATTCCTGCTGGCTCTAACATTACATATGATATTTTTCAGCTGATGCTCTGGCATATTTTTAGGATACTTTTTTTCGATGAAAGTAAGCTGACAAAAGCTGACTACTGTTCTCCACTGTATGAACGTGTATCCATGGAACAATTGTTTGACTTACCAGTGTGTGCCAGATGGTTAATGCCTATATATCTGTCTGATAGGGATGAGCTTCGTATTCAAGTCGAACTCATGTTCGATCGTTAGTCGAAATACGAACAAAACGGGTCGTTCGCACCAAATTCGAGTTACGTTTCATCGCTGGCTGATGATTGGCAAAGCATGCACTATGACCCGCATGCTTGGCCAATCACAGCGCGCAAAAAACGGAGAGCCATAATTGGCCAAAGCCAGGGTGGCTTTGGCCAATTATGGCTATGGGGGTTTAGTACACGCCCCACACTATAAAAGGCCGCCTGCAGGTCGGCCTTGTGTAGTGTGTTGCGGTGGTTAAGAGAGGACCGAGAGAGTGTCATTTTTTGCAGGTAGATAGAGCAGGCAGGTAGGAAGGCAGGCTAGTCAGTTAATGTTACAGTGTGTAGAGGATATATATACATCCCAGGTGTTGTACATACATTTATACACTGTATGGTTTAGCTAGATCAGTTCTTCCTAATTTACTGGCAGGCAGGTGATTGTGCTAGCTGCAGTATTCTTACGTGGTTTATTGCCTGTGTCCTCTGTAGTTTGCACCTAAAGCTACTTGGTGTGTACTGGCCGTGTGCTCTGTAGTTTGCACCTAAAGCTACTTGGTGTGTACGGGCCGTGTGCTCTGTAGTTTGCACCTAAAGATTCAGGAGCAGTGATTTTAATGATGCTTAAATAAAAAAAAAAAAAAAATCCTTTAAATATTGTACCTGCTGGGTGTCTATAGTATGCCTGTGAAAACGTCTTTGAGAACCCGGGCCTTGCCCGAGGGAACATGTATCAATGGAAAAAAAGTTTTAAAAACTGTATTTTTTTCAGGAGTCCTAAAAAAAACGAGCGTTTTTAAAACTTTTTTTCCATTGATACATGTTCCCTGGGGCAAGACCCGGGTTCTCAAAGATGTTTTCACAGGCATACTATAGACACCCAGCAGGTACAATATTTAAAGGAATTATTTTTTTTTTTTTTTTTTTATTTAAGCATCATTAAAATCACTGCTTCTGAATGAATGAAACTTATATATAGCGAGGCGAACTGAATCGCTTCTGGGCGCTTGAATGTTACTGTCTCTTGACATCAAAAGAGCAGAGTTTTAATCTGTCTTCTGAAGGCCAGGTGGTTTTCCTCCAACAGAATGCTGGTTGGTAAAGCGTTCCATAGTCTTGGACCTTGGAATGCAAACCTTCTTTCTCCTTTGGACTTGTATCTGGCTTTGGGTACCTTGACCAGGTTTTGGCCAGTGGATCGCAGAACGCGATTGGCATTGTGGGGTTCTATCTTATCGCAAAGATATTGCGGAGCCTTCCCATGGATGCACTTATGTGTCAGACAGAGTGCTTTAAAAGCAATTATGTCTTTTACTGGCAGCCAGTGAAGGGTTCTCAACGAAGGTGAGATTGATTCCCATGTTTTTTTCCCAGTCACAAGTCTGGCGGCCGTATTCTGCATGACTTGCAGGCGAGTGATTTGGTATTTTGGCAGTCCGAGGTAGAGGGCATTTGCATAATCCAGTCTGGAGTTCACAATTGTCCCCACCACGACTGCTACGTCTTCCTTAGGGATAAATGGAATAAGTCTGCATAGTAGGCGCAGCAGATGGTGAGAACTGCTGACTACTGACCCTATTTGTGCAACCATTGTCATGTAGGTGTCGAAAATGACCCCGAGACTTTTGACTTTGGTGCTAGGGGAGATGGTTTGGCCCAGAATGGGCGGTGGGGTCCAGGTTGTAGCCAGTTGACTCTTGCGACTGGCCCGAAACAGAAGAAGTTCTGTTGTGGAGCTGTTGAGTTTAAGATAACTCTTAGTCATCCAGTTTTCTATCAAAGAGAGGCATGTCTCTAAACGTTTTTAAAACTTTTTTTCCATTGATACATGTTCCCTGGGGCAAGTCCTGGGTTCTCAAAGACGTTTTACGACAATAACTTGCATATTAGGCTTTAAAATGAGCACTTTTGAATTCGAACGTTCGAGTCCCATAGACGTTAATGGGGTTCTAAATGTTCGCGTGAACGTTCGGTCCGTTCGAAGGTTCTGGTGCGAACCGAATGGGGGGGTGTTCGGCTCATCCCTACTGTCTGATATCTGATGTCTTTGAGGAATGTTGAATTTTTAATACATATACTTCTCAGCAGGATCTTTGCTACAAGGGAGCCGGAATTAAAAATCTAGTCAAGGTTCTCGCTCTGTTTTCCCTACTCTGCCCAAAACTAGAAAAAAGAAATTGGACTTTACTTTAGACAAATCCGTTTAAGGTGGATTTTGATGGGATGCTGCCATTTGAGCAATACGGTGGTGACCAGAAGACCAACTTTCCAGATAGGGCACCACATCAGGAGACAAACCATAGCCAAGGACTGAGCTGCGATTTAAACTAATGCAGCAGTAGTTCAGAACCAGAAAAATATAAACATGAAAACAAGAAACAAGAGAGTAGTCTAATGTCACAAGCTCAAATCAGGAGGCCTATAAGGATGGCTTAGAAATAAAAGCATCAATTTAGCAGAAACTACTCAATACAATGACTGCATTGAACTGGTGAACACAAGCACCCATGAGAGCAAGCAGTCAAAGAACATTTGTCTGCACATGTGTTGCTCCCAAGCAACAATAACAGCTATCCTTTCTGAGTATACTGTACTCCTAGTTTCAGGGTCGTCTTAAAAGCATCATGGGCCCCTGGGCAAAGTAATGTAGTGGGGCCCTTACTAGCCTGCCCCAATTTACGCACCTACTTTCAAGAAAAAGTATAAATACTGTAGTTGAATTAAACATATATTTATTAGTACGTTCAATTAAATAGATTTTAGAAAATTAAACATACCATAAGTGAAAGACTAATCAACACAAAGGGCACAGTACAGGGGGGGGGCAGAAGGGCACAATACTGGGATCAGTAGGGCACAGTACAGGTTCCAGGAAGCTTCACAGAACATGGCCATCCCAGGACAGCTTAATAAAAAGCATGGCTGTCCCATCAAACTCGGGACAGTTTGCAAGTATGATGTAAAGTATGATGTAATGCACCAGGGGTGCCCATGCATTAAGAAAGCCCTGCCCTAGTTTCAACCATACAGTGGACAACTGGATTACAAGACGGATGGGATATTTAACTATTTTCTGCAACTGCCATATATACTTTATATACATATCAGTAATCAGCAAGGAACAAAGTAAACAATTCTGTAACCCCAATGAGAAATAGCCCTTGACTGATAAGAGTACACGGATTGCTAAAGGTTATATAGTATGCTTATTGCTCCTTGCATTGTCTTGTTGAAATTGACCAACAGTATATATAATGGGCAGCACAGTGGCTACGTGGTTAGCACGATTGCCTGACAGCACTAGGGTTGACTTGAATCTCAAACATGGCACTACTTGCATTGAGTTTGCAAGTTCTGCTTTGCCTGCCTGGGTTTCCTCCCACACTCCAAAGACATGCTGGTAGGTTAATTGGCCCTAATATGGTTATGTGAATGTGAATGCAAGATAGAGACCGAATCTTTGGATGCTGCCATCTCTAATTTTACTTTCATTTCATTTCAAAGAAATGCCCATAATGTATGTTAAAATTAATCCCACAACCCTGTAATTCTAATGCTGTAGACTTAATTGGCCTTTTTTTATGTGGGGACATGGTCGATAAAGATTTTTTATACATTTGGCTATAGTTATTGCACACTTAAAGCTGAGTTCCACCCAAAAATGGAACTTTCGCTTTTCGGAACCCTCCCCCCTTCGGTGTCACATTTGGCACCTTTCAGGGGGGGGGGGTGCAGATACCTGTCTCAGGTATTTGCGCCCACTTCCGGGCATAGATTCCTGTGGGAGTCACACCACTCCCCCCCCCCCTACTGTATCCTAGGGAAACACACTGGTCCCAGGAGAGAGCGGGGACCAGTGAGGATGGGCCGTGCCGCTCGCGCATGCGCAGTAGGGAACGGGCAGTGAAGGCGTAGCGCTTCACTTCCTGATTCCCTCACCGAGGATGGCGGCGAGGGCAGCCGAGAGACGAGCGATTGCTTGACCATGGCTGCCAACATTGTGGGCGTGCTGGACAGGTAAATGTCCAAGTCAGCAGCTGCAGTATTTGTAGCTGCTGGCTTTAAAAAAAAACATTTGGGTGGACCTCCGCTTTAAGCTTTCAGCTATAAAGCATGCCTACTAAGTCAAAAGATCTTGGCGTTTATATTAGATTTATCAGCAGGTTAGGGTAATAATTTCAAATTAATTATCACTTTCTCTGCTTAAACATGTTTATGAGATTGAGTAAAGATATTGCCGGTGCACTATGCCAGGAACTGGGATTTTGAATGCAGTGTGTAGGTGGTCCTGTAATGAAAAACTGTTTCTATTTCAGTCTAAATTAGTGTAGTCCTATTTTTGTTGTGTTTTTATTATTTTTAAAGCGGATCTCCCATGCCAAAACGTTTTTTTTTGAGGGGGTTAGTTAAACAGTTATTCTTAATGCTTACATTAACTCACGTTTTGCGTGTTCGTGGTCCGTCTATATGTGCTGCTGTCTCTAATAATAACTTATATTACGTCTCTTCAGCCGTTGCCATCTTCACTGTGGGCATTATGAATCCCACTAGCAGAGACTTCCTGGATGCGGTGATGCTGTAATCCCAGCATCCACCGCTCGATCTGTCCTGTAATGGAGAGATTTCAAATGCCCGCCCTCCTTCCATTGTTTACATCGCGCGTCACTTCCTGCTGGACGAAGTCGCGCGATGTTTCCTCTAACACGGGCCAAATATGATAACAAGGGAGCTATGACACAAGCTCCCAGAAGACACTGCGCGGGACAGGAAAGAACGGAAAACCCATCGGAAACCCGATGTCTGCAGACCGGAAGCCTATCTTGGTTATAAGGTACAGTAAACGTTTATTAAGATTGAGATTGTTTTATTTAGGGTAGAGCACCGCTTTAAAAAGGTGAATCCATCTTCAACTGATATTTAAAGGATACGTTCTTTTTGTAACAATAAAACTTTAATTATACATGTGCTGCAATGAGTTTCTAGTTGGAGTCCCTTTCCTCTTTTTTTGTATTCTTAAAGGATAAGTTCACCCTTTAAAAAATAATAATAAATGCATATCCGCAAATGTGCGTTACATTCTTTTTAGGCGCCTGTAAAGCATTGCACCAGCAATCAGCAGATTTTTTTTTTTTTGAAAAGCCTATGGCGTGTGAAAACACCCAAAAAACTCCACCCGGTGCAGAAAAAATGTGCACACACATAAAGAGTGTTCACAAAAATGTGCAGACGGGTGAAACGTCAAGTGGTCCTCCTGTGAAGAAGGGACCCAAAAACCCTGATCCCCCGGGGGGCGTTAGGCTCCAGACGGGGACTAAGGTACTGTGGTCCGAGCAACTGAAGCCGACACGTACCCAACTTCCGAGGAGGGACTGCCGAAACAGAACCCTCCCAGTACTAGGTGGGGCTCCCCGGAAGGGAGACCCCATGAGAGAAGGTGAACTAAGCCAGAAGGCCATGTCCACCCACTTCCAAGACGTTCAGGGCTGGCCCGAGGACCCGCACCCTAATAGTCACACAGTGAAAAAAACGTGCACAAACAAAAATAAGACAAAAACGTGACAAACATAGGCTTAAATAAAAAAAGTGGGGGAAAGGAATAGTGGAGAGGAGAGTGAAAGAAGTGGTCATTGTGGTGTACAATGACCAGGCCCTCCGGCCAGGAATAAAAAATTCCTCCGGTCCTAGCCAAAAGGCCCGGCCCAGGAGGCAGGTGCAAAAAAAAACGTGTATCTGGTGCAGTGACCGTGGTATCTTTAAATCAAAGTGACCCTCACTCACAGTGATTCTCAGATACCCCTTGACTGCCACTCCAGGGGCACATGCACCATAGGCTTTTCTTTCCAGATCCAACCCCCCGACCGGCCAGTGCAGCCCTCCACCCCTGCCAGCTAGAGAGGCCTTCGAGTTTTTCTTGGGGAGAACTGCTGCACCAGTTAGCAGCCTCTCTACTAGCCCCTCCAGACCCCCCATCAACCCGGGTGGATTTGCATGGCTCTGCCCCACTCAGCAAAGGGCATTACCAGCACCTCCTACCGGATCGTCGACAGGGATAGCACTTACACCAGCCAGCCAGAAGGCCAGACTAGAACTCGGCAAAAAAAACAAGACCAAGTGCAGCCACCCATCCTCACCAGGAGCACCCTTCCAGATGGCTCAGACGCAACCATAGGCCGGCCCCCAGTATCTATCGGGCAGCTCGGCGTAGTCCCTGCTGAAACCATCCTTCCAGGTGCAATGACGTCATTGGATTGCATCCACCCTCCCAACGGAGGTGCTTCAGCGCTCCTCTGACAACTGATAAGAACAGATACTACACTTGATCTTAGCCAAAAGGCCGAGAAGCGGCAGGGAAGACACCACGATCAGCACAGCCGGAGTGCAATGGCCGAGCCTCGCCCTGGGAGAACCACCTATATGATCATGGTGTCTCCCCTGCCAGGTAAGTACACAAACTCTAGTAAATTAGCAATCTGCAATTCAAAAAATTAAAAGGTCATCTATATATCTTGACCATGTAATCACATGTTGTAACAAAGATGATAGATGATCGTTCGTCATCTGGTGGTTACAGCGAGTTCATCCTTCGGTTGCTCGAGTTCATTCTTACTCAAAATGTTTTTTATTTGGCACCTCCCACTTCCTCCAGGTACAGGGTGTGGCTATGGGGACCATTTGTGCCCCCTCTTATGCTAAACTGTACTTGGGGGGGTGGGAGAGGCAATTATTTTCCAACGATCATCTATCATCTTTGTTACAACATGTGATTACATGGTCAAGATATATAGATGACATTTAAATTTTTTGGTCGGGCACCAGGGATGATTTTGGGCGGCTGATGGACGAACTCACTGTAAATGATTTTAACCTAAGCTTTACCATGGAATGTAGTCAGGATCACATTAATTTCCTTGACTTACAGATCCATATTGACAAGGAGGGTAGACTCCAAGGCCTCCTTATTTCATAAGCCTTCTGCCGGCAATACGGTTTTGCACGCTGCCAGTGCACACCCCCAACCTCTCCTTAACAGCATCCCTTACAGTCGATTTCTTCGGCTAAAAAGAAACTGTACGTTAGAGTCAGATTTTGTCAAGGCAGCTAGTAAATTGCGCGACAGACTATTGGTTCGGGGATACAGTTGATCCCTTTTGAAAAAATCTTTTAATAGAGTCATGAAATTGAATAGAAAGGATCTAATCCATTCAACAAAAATCCCTAAACCCAATACATCTGTTCACGTAATTACTACCGTGTTTCCCCGAAAATAAGACGTACTCCGAAAATAAGCCGTAGCAGGATTTCGAAGCAGGAACGAAATATAAGCCATACCCCCGAAAATAAGACGTAGTGATGGGCGTGTCATATGCGTAGCGGTAAACAAGACGTGATAGGCGTACTGTACTGGTGCGGAGCTCAGGAGCTGTAAAGAAGTCGTGCAGCCCTTCTTATCTGCTCCACTGTATCTCTAAGTGACCGGAGAGGTGTCGGCAGCCGGCTCCCCCTGTCAGGTGAAAGTGAAAGTAAAAAGTCTCCTCAGTGAAGTGAGGAGAAGGACGCTCTGTCCTCAGGGGAAGAAGTAAAGCTGCTCCCCAGCACTGACCAGCAACAGTCTCTCACCCCACACAAACACCAGGGGATAGGGGGAAAAGCTGCTACTGAGCCCAAAGAGATCACCCCAGCTCCATTGTGCTACCATACTTGCCGGTAATAAAAATAAGACATCCCTGAAAATAAGCCATAGTGTGATTTCTTGAGGAAAAATAAATATAAGACGGTGTCTTATTTTCGGGGAAACACGGTAAGTTCTCCAAACAGCATGGCCAACTAAATATGGTTCTCAAGAAATTTTGGCCTATTCTTTTGGCTGACAATACTATAAAAAAATTCATCAAACCTTACCCACAGGTAACTTACCGCCGTGCTCCCTCCATCAAGGACCGGTTGGTATCCAGTCATTTTTGTCCTCAAATTCATGAACAAACCTTGCAAACAGGCACCTTCCCATGTGGAAGATGCAATGTTTGCTGTTATTTATCTAACATAGGTACCTCTCCCTATGGGATTTGTTTACAACATTAAAAAACGTGTAACTTGTAAAACGATTGGTGTGGTATACCTTGCTTTATGCCAATGTGGCTGTTTTTATGTTGGAAAAACTAAGAGACCGTTTTTCAAAAGAATTAGAGACCATATTTTGCCACTCTTTAAAAGGTTAACTACCACCGCATTAAACCGACACATTGGCTGTCAGCATGGATTTGATGCAAATATGGTGCGATTTCATGCCCTTGAGCATGTTTTACCGCATGTCCGTGGCGGTGATATAGATGTTACTTTGTTACAACTAGAGACACGATGGATTTACAGCTTAGATGCTATCAAGTATCCAGGACTCAATGAATATATTAGTTACAAGTCTTTTTTATGAGTTATTTTATCCTGCTTTATGTATATTTTCCAAGTCTCTATGGGTTCTGTCTAGGACTCATGCCCATTTCCTATCCCTGCGCTTTTCCCTTTTCTATCCACCATATGTATTGATCCCGGCATCCCTATGGGATCCAATTGGCCGATATCCAGGATTCCCCCCTCTATTCCCACTCTTCATTCCCCCTCCTTTTTCTCCCCACAGTCCCTGTATCCATTGTACTTGTACCAAAAGAGTATCCTTAAATGATGTTTATTGATGTTTGTTCAATTACACCATTGTTGTTGTAACTTATTTATAAACTTAAATGTGCATTAATTATGCTTTGTTTTTTCTTTACTAGATTTTCAGAATGTCTCACCCAGGGCTTCTGTCTCAGAATGTACGTCCATCTGTGGATCCTTTGTCATATTACATCTTTTTGTGGTTTTCCTTGGGTTTGGCTGTGATTGGCTGCTTTTACCTGTTTGGGATCAAACGTTGGCTTTGGTTTGATGTGGCGTCGCCGCAATCGCATCCGAGACCCTGACCCGTGGTTGTATGGACACCCAAGGGTTTTGTTGTCTACTGACACACTGCCCGCCCCTGGCCACGCATTCCGATTGCCCTCTCCTGTCTAAACCATCCCCGCCTCCCCTGGAATATCTTGCTATCGGCGTGTGTCTGGCTGCTGTGCTGTTTTGTGATGGCCAGTGGCTGACATCATGCCACATAGCATTGTGGGGATTGTAGGCGCGCAACGGAGTGCGCGCATGCACACTGGCCAATTTTTGTCCGCAGCTGGTCAGTGATGACAATCGCTGATCAGCTGGGGGGCTATTTAAACAGGCTCAGTCAGCACTGGTTTGCTGTTGAGCCTGTTGGGCGCTGACAATTGGTTTTGCTTGGTAAAAGGTAAATTTTAAGTGTTACTTTTTGTCTTTTTCTTTCTTTTTCTTGGTTGACGTGACTGTCATCCTTGCTAATTTAGGACCTTCCTCTAATTGGTCTTTAATTATATTTTCCAGGTTTCATTCCTATTAGCCCTTATAATCCTTGGGCTGTGCTGTAGGACATAGCAATTCACCCATTGATTAAACTGCTGCTATTTTACACCACTGGCAGTCTATTCAGCGCCCATTCATTTAAATTCTACTGTGTTCAAATCAGGTATGTATGGAGGCTATGTTAGCTCTTACTTGGGGATAAGTTACCACAAGTTATTACTTTGTGGTCTTTTTAATCCCTAATTAGTTCTTTTTGAATTTTTGTTTTCTAGTATGCAATATTAGCCCCCTGCAACCACACTAAGGTTTGTTTGGTGCTCTGGGTGACTTTGTGGTTCTCTGCATCTGGCTCTGCTTCCGGGGTAGGTACAGTGCTTGTCTCAGCTTCTTCACAATGGTTATTTCCACACATTGGATCCATCTTTGTTCATTTATTTTCTGAGAACACAGCCTTGTTTTGAAACATTCATTTTTTCATATTCTCTGAACTAATTACTTGTATGTATCTTTTAATAGATTGTACAAAATATATTGATTGACTCATACCCCTGAAGAAGGCAACGATTTGCCGAAACATGTCAGGACTTTGTAACAACCCATGTCAATTCTAGTCTACTTTAATGTTTTTACCATTTTGTACTATCAATAAAATGTTTATATTTATTTAATAATTTGACTACAAAATTTTTTTTTGGACTTGTTTAAGGCACCGCTATAATCCCTTTCATTTTTCTCACAACCCTAGTTTTAAACCCTGTTCAGAAATAAACACAGACAGAGTTTAATAATGACAGTTTTACAGATATGCTAACGCAGCCCTAAAAAAATCCACTCGCCTGCTTGCATTTTGCAAGTGGATTTTGAGGGCTGGTGAGCTATGGCTGCCTGGGAGTGGGGGGGGGGGGGGGGTGAGCACCTCCAGCAGGCGGGTTGTATGGGAGTCCTTTTCCCAGCACTTGCGGAGGGGAAGAGAGGAGAGCAGGCGGCCGGATCATCAGAGCGCGAGGAACATCACTAGCGGCTTTCATTTCAATAGCAGAGTGTTCCCCACACTCGCTGTCACACACAGCTCCGCTCTCTGGTCCCGGGACTTTGATAGACAGATCACCCTTCCAATCCAGGGAAGAGTGATGTGTATCAAAGCTCCCTGGCCAGGGGGCGGGGCTGTATGTGACGCCGAGCGGCGAGAACACAGCAGTTGAAATGAATGCTGTTCCAGTGATGTTACTCAGCGCTCTGATCATTCGACCGGCAATCCTCTTCCTCTCCTCTGTTCCCCTGCATGGTGGACACAGAGAGGCTGCATGATGGACACAGGTAGGCAGCATGATGGACACAGGTAGGCTGCATGGTGGACACAGATAGGCTGCATGATGGACACAGGTAGGCTGCATGGTGGACACAGATAGGCTGCATCGTGGACACAGGTAGGCTGCATGATGGACACAGATAGGCTGCATGGTGGACACAGATAGGCTGCATGGTGGACACAGATAGGCTGCATGATGGACACAGAAAGGCTGCATGGTGGACAGAGGTAGGCAGCATGATGAACATGATGGACACAGATAGGCTGCATGATGGACACAGATAGGCTGAATGGTGGACACAGATAGGCTGCATCATGGACACAGATGGGCTGCATGATGGACACAGAAAGGCTGCATGGTGGACACAGGTAGGCAGCATGATGGACATGATGGACACAGGTAGGCTTCATGATGGACACAGATAGGCTGCATGGTGGATATAGATAGGCTGCATGATGGACACAGATAGGATGCATGATGGACACAGGTAGGTAGCATGATGGACAAACCTAGGCTGCATAGTGGACACAGGTAGGCTGCATGTAATTATAATATGCCTTCCTATCTATTTACTAAGGGTAGCAGTGTAAGGATTAAAAAAAGTTAATGTTCACAGAGTTAAAGTGTGTGTTACCCCAACACTTCAAAATCCTGATATGTGCCTGCTGTACCATGTGCTTGTATGAGAAAGTATCCTGTTCTCTATGTATTGCTTCTCTATGTAAATCCTCCCGGGGCTGAATTGGTTAAAGCAGTGGTCTCCAAACTGTGGCCCGGGGGCCAGATGCGGCTCTTTGCTTGCTCTTATCCGGCCCTTGGGACATTATTTCATCCCAACGATGGTGCTCAATTCCTTCCAATGACACCAACGATGGTGCTCAATTCCTCCCAATGACACCTACGACGGAGCACAATTCCTCTCAACAATGGGGCTCAACTCCTCCCAATGACACCAACGATGGGGCACAGTTTCTCTCAATGACACCAATGATGAGACACAATTACTCCCATTGAAACAAACAACGGGGCAATATTTTTTCCCAGTGATTTCGGGACTTTTTCACTGACCACTGTCTGGCCCTCGTAAAGTCTGAAGGACAGTAAACTGGCCCTTTGTTTAGAAAGTTTGGAGGCCCCTGGGTTAAAGGGAAAAAAAAATTACAAAAATGCAAAATGCATGAAAAACGCAGGTTTAAAAACGCACCACAAAACATGCCTGAAAAATGTACCGACCGCAACCGCATAGATGGGAACCTAGACTAAATGGGGCAGATCCACAAAGGTATTACGCCGGCGTATCTCTTGATACGCCGCGTAATTTCAAATTTTGCACGTCGTATCTTTGTTTTGTATCCACAAAACAAGATACAACAGCATCTCGGCTAGATCCGACAGGCGTAGGTCTTAGTACGCCGTCGGATCTAAGCTGCAATTCCGAATTCCGCATCGAGTATGCAAATTAGCTAGTTACGGCGATCCACGAACGTACGTCCGGCCAGCGCATTTTTTTACGTCGTTTGCGTTCGGCTTTTTCCGGCGTATAGTTAAAGCTGCTGTTATGAGGCGTACTCAATGTTAAGTATGGCCGTCGTTCCCGCGTAGAATTTTGAAATGTTTACGTCGTTTGCGTAAGTCGTTCGCGAATAGGGATTTGCGTAGAATGACGTCACCGTTGGAAGCATTGGCTTGTTCCGGGTTAATTTCACTGGGATACCCCCACGGACGGCGCATGCGCAGTTAAAAAAATTTTTGTTTACGTCGGGTCACGACGTATTTACATAAAACACGCCCCCATTACATCCATTTGAATTCCGCACCCTTACGCCGCCAAAGATACACTACGCCGCCGTAACTTACGGCGCAAATTCTTTGTGGATTAAAACAAAAAGGTAAGTTACAGCGGCGTAGTGTATCTTAGATACGCTACGCCCGGCGCATAAATGCGCCGCTGTACGAGGATCTGCCCCAATGTCTTTTATCTGGCTTATTTATATAAGCCAGATAAAAGACATTGGGGCAGATCCTCGTACAGCGGCGCATTTATGCCTTAGGGTTTACAAACTAATAAGAAAAACAAATGGGTGGTTAAATCCTCTGGAGGAAAATGCATTAAAAAAATAAAGAAAAAAACTTTCTGTCACTGGTTTATTGATGATTCATAATATATATGAATTGATTTTCGCAGTTACTGTAAATCAGTCTTGATTATAAGACTAAAGATCAATGTGTTGAGTTAATTTAATATGTAATGCCCACATCCACCAATATCCATGTGGACATTGGGATAGACAGCTATGTAGCATCAGTACTTCAGCCTCATTGACATTTTTGCTAAAGTTAATTCATTCACAATGTTCTGCCAGAAGCCCAAAACACATTGTGAGCCAAAACACCTACTGTTCATCTGCTGGGGGGGCATGGCAGCATGCCAGTCTGCAATTACACAGTACATAATCTCATGTCATTTGGGGTCACACAAGGGCCCGGGTAAGACCTAATCAGCCCATATGGTGATATGATGAGTTTTACCTTCAAAACAACAGATTTATGTAATAGTGCAACCAGGCTCCTTGTTTCCTTCCATTATACCCTTTACATCACCAGCATTACAGTGCACTACTTTGCACTGCCTCGAAACAGAGTAACAGTTATTAGTGTTCCTGTTTTCCTGCTTGTATGTGTGCAACCAGCAATTACAATGCATATTAGCATGTTATGTTCTTTAATGACATGGGCATGGCCTGTAATTTTAAGCTTCCTTGCCGTAATCCTCTTCCTACTTGTTAACCCTTTAAAAGAACACTTCTTTGTCGCTATGCCCACTAGTAATGGCATTATTTTAACTCATCCATCTTTACTGATGCTAAGCTTCCTTCTGCCTGCGTGACTTGGCATGAAGCTGCGTTGCTATTTTTCCCATCAGTTTCAGCAAATGGTGTATTTATTTCAGTTAAATCAAATTCACAGTATCACAGTCTGGTAGAATTTAATGATGTTTACACCATTTTTTGTTCTGGTTACTGGAAACTGTTACTGAACATGCCCTAAAAGCATTTTACAGAATGTAAATTATATTAACGCAAGAATTCTTTTTAAGCGAAACTATAGCTAATATTCCATTCTTTTACTTATTTATCAGCAGCGTTCATTTCTTTGTTTTCTTCTCTGGGGAAATTACAGTGAAAATATCTAAAGAATGTATGAATACTTTTAAATGAGAAACATTTTAAAATAAATCATTTGATGTTTCTTCTTTGAATGATTCAAGTTGTTGGTGAATAAGGTCAAATTCACATACAATTACAAGTAGATCTTTATTGTATTCAGGATTAAAAAATATATATTTTTAATTATTATATACTAGGACCTGTTTACACCACAACAGCCAGTACCACTGTACCATAGCAAATGCAATTACATGCATTGAGGTGCATTGCAATATGCTGTGCTAGACAGTCCAGTCATTCAATCATGTGTCTAGTGGGAGACATTTACACATGATTGAATGACTCACATTAGTGACTAATCTCTTATCAGAAGCTTCAGTCCAAAGACAAAACTAGTCATAAAGCATGATATTGCTGTACTCTTTTAGCTTACCCATAGTGCTATTTGAATCCTTTGTCATGCATTAAATATTTATTTTTAAAACAATATTTGCTTATAGGTAGTAAAATAACAAATGTAAAAGTTTAAAGACTTGCCAAAAAAAAAAAAATGTCCAAAAAAAATCTAGAAAAACATGTATAGTGGTGTGTACATATTTATTTATTCAATAAAAAATAAAATTTTACAATTTAAAAGTATTAATAATTAAATTTTTTGTATGCAGTCAGCAGCTATTTTTAACACATTTTCCAAGTTTCTCCATGCCTCCTGCTGAAGAAAGACCACAGTTTACAAAACTCAGTAGTTCAAGCTAAAATTTACACACACAAGTGAATGAGTCAGAACAGCATCTTTTCTTTCTGTGCAACTCCAGATAAAGATAATTTCGGTGTATAAGAAGACCTTTTACACCGAAATTACACGCCGGGTGAAGAGGCCGCAAGGTTGATGTCAGCCCGCCGGGTGCTTGATAATACTGTGTACAAACAGTATGCGCCGCTCAGCCAATCTGATGAATACAGAGCCTGCTCGGATTGGCAGAGGTTGTTACTCCAATTTCAGCAGGCTTAGCAGGCTCTGCATTCATCAACATAGTGCATCGCCCACCGGGATTGGCTGAGTGGCGCATACTGTTTGTACACAGTATTATCGAGCACCCGGTGGGCTGACATCAACCTTGCGGCCTCTTCACCCATATAAAAATCAGCAGACATGGTCAGGCACCAACACCCCCCAGTCTTCATCTGTACTACAAGTCTGCATAAGGAATCTTGCAAGGAGGCGCATATACCTGGTACTGAATACATACAGTTTTACAGAGCACCCGGCGGGCTAATATCCATCTGGCATGAGGAATCTTGCAAGGAGGCACATATATCCGGTACTGAATACATACAGTTTTACAGAGCGGGCTGACATTCATCTGGCATGAGGGTCATGAGGGTGGTCTGAAAGTTTGGGTGTGCTTTCAATATTCTGAAGTGAGTGGTATCATACTAGGATGCTCACCATTAAACTACACTGTGAAAATCATGTATATTAAAAGATAGTGGGGTAGATTCAGATAGATCAGCGGATCTTTAGATCCGCGTAATCTATCTTATTTACGATCCGCCAGCGCAAGTTTTTGAGGCAAGTGCTGTATTCAGAAAGCACTTGCCTCTAAAGTTGCGCCGGCGGATCGTAAATCCCCCGGCGGAATTCAAATTCCGCGGCTAGGGGGAGTTTACTATTTAAATCAGGCACGTCCCCGCGCCGATCGTACTGCGCATGCGCCACCGGCTAAATTTCCCAGCGTGCATTGCTCCAAATGATGTCGCTTGGACGTCATTGGTTTCGACGTGTACGTATATTACGTCCATCCGTATTCGCGACCGACTTACGCAAATAACGTAAAAAATTCAAAACGACGGCCATACTTAACATAGGATACGCCGCATATAGCAGGGGTAACTATCCGCCGGAAAAAGCCGAACGCAAACGACGTAAAAAAAAAAACGAAGGGCGGGCGTTCGTTTCTGAATCGGCGGAAATCCTCATTTGCATATTCATCGCATGTAAAAAACTAAACGCCACCTAGCGGCCAGCGGGAGAATGCAGCCTAAGATCCGACGGTGTAAGTCACTTACACCTGTCGGATCTTAGGGAGATCTATGCGGAACCTGATTCTATGAATCAGCCGCATAGATCCGACCGTCGGATCTCAGAGATACGACGGCGTATCAGGAGATACGCCGTCGTATCTCTATCTGAATCTGCCCCAGTATTCCTAGCCTATTCACATGTGATATGCTTTTAACTATTACACAGCCCTTGACGCCCTCCCCTTCCCTCCTTCCATCCATATGCTCTTCCTTCCTTTATTCAACTACAACACAATTTTCAACCATCTCAGGACTATGCATTAATCACTCCAAAGAAATCACATTAAAGTGGATGCAAACCTGATATTTTTTTTAATGAAGACTTCTACCTGGAACAGTAGAGTATGTCAAGTCATCTGTGCCCAGTTATTCCCCGAAGCATTAATCCAGCTCTTAGCAATCATCTTTTTTTAGTAAGATAAAAAACAACACACAAATAAGTTTGTGTCGCCACATCCCCCACTGCTGTGACTGACATCTGGTTTCTTTATCTCATGAACGGCATGAAAGCAGAGAGAGAGTGTTATGATTCCAGCTTCACATCCCCCTTTCTTTCTTCTCCAGCTCTCCCAGGATTGGCTGCTCCACACCTCAGCATGATTGGGCATGATGAAGTCCATCGAACTCCAGCAAACAGTACCACCCACCAATTGCAGAGTTTTATGGGGCTACTACTGCTGAAGGGGGTGACATTTGCAAGGTAGGGGATACATGCAGGAAACTTTCATGTATATATACACTGCTCAAAAAAAATTAAAGGAACACTTTGAAAACATATCAGATCTCAACGGGCGAAAATCCCATGCTGGATATCTATACTGATATGGACTGGGTAATGTGTTAAGAATGAAAGGATGGCACATCATTTGATGGAAATGAAAATTATCCACCTACAGAGGGCTGAATTCAAAGACACCCCGAAAATCTAAGTAAAAAAATTGTGCAGCAAGCTAGTGCATTTTGCTGAAATTTCATTGCAACAACTCAAAATGGTCCTCAGTAGTTTGTATGGCCCCCAAGTTCTTGTATGCATGCCTAACAACATCAGGGCAGGCTTCTAATGAGACGACGGATGGTGTCCTGGGGTATTTCCTCCCAGATCTGGACCAGAGCAGCATTGAGCTCCTGAACAGACTGAGGTGCAACCTGGCGGCACCAGATGGACCAAAACATAATGTCCCAGAGGTGTTCTTTTGGATTTAGGTCAGGTGAGCGTGGGGGCCATTCAATGGTATAAATTTCTTCATCCTCCAGGAACTGTCTGCATGCTCTCGTCACATGAGGCCGGGCATTGTCGTGAACCAGGAGGAACCCAGCACCCACTGCACCAGTGTAGGGTCTGACAATGGGTCCAAGGATTTCATCCCGATACCTAATGGCAGTCAGGGTGCCATTGTGTAGCCTGTAGAGGTCTGTGCGTCCCTCCATGGATATGCCTTCCCAGACCATCACTGACCCACCACCAAACCAGTCATGCTAAACGATGTTACAGGCAGCATAAAGTTCTCTGTGGCTTCTCCAGACCCTTTCACGTCTGTCACATATGCTCAGGGTGAACCTGCTCTCATCTGTGAAAAGCATGGGGCACCAGTGGCGGACCTGCCAATTCTGGTGTTCAATGGAAAATGCCAATTGAGCTCCACAGTGTCCGGCAGTGAGCACAGAGCACACTTGAGGATGTCGGGCCCTCAGGCCACCCCCATGAAGTCTGTTTATGATTGTTTGGTCAGAGACATTCACACCAGTGGCCTGCTGGAGGTAATTTTGTAGGGCTCCGGCAGTGCTCATCCTGTTCCTCCTTGCACAAAGGAGCAGATACCGGTCCTGCTGATGGTATGAGGAACTTCTACGGCTCTGTCCAGCTCTCCTAGAGTAACTGCCTGTCTCCTGGAATCTCCTCCATGCTCTTGAGACTGTGCTGGGAGACACGGCAAACCTTCTGGCAATGACACTTATTGATGTGCCATCCTGGAGGAGTTGGACTGCCTGTGCAACCTTTATAGGGTCCAAGTATCGCCTCGTGCTACCAGTAGTGACACTGACCCTAGCCAAATGCAAAACTAGTAAAAAACTGCCAGAAAAGATGAGTAGGGACAAAAAATGTTAGACACCTCCACCTGAAAAACCATTCCTGTTTTGGAGGTCATCTCATTGTTGCCCATCTAGCGCACCTGTAAATTTCAATTAACAGCAAAGCAGCTGAAACTGATTAACAACCCCCTTTGTATACACCCCTCCCCCTCTGCTACTTAACTGACCAGATCAATATCCCAGGAGTTCTGATTCAAAAGTGTTCCTTTAATTTTTTTGAGCAGTGTACATTAATACTCTGCCATTAGTTTATACTGGGTGAGTGGTGGGTTTACATCCATTTTAACCACTTAACCCCCGGACCATATTGCTGGTCAAAGACCAGAGCACTTTTTGCGATTCGGCACTGCATCGCTTTAACTGACAATTACGCGGTCGTGCGACGTGGCTCCCAAACAAAATTGGCGTCATTTTTTCCCCACAAATAGAGCTTTCTTTTGGTGGTATTTGATCACCTCTGCGGTTTTTAGTTATTGCGCTATAAACAAAAATTTAAAAAAAATGAATATTTTTTACTTTTTGCTATAATAATAACCCCCCAAAAATATATAAAAAAAAATTGTTTTCCTCAGTTTAGGCCGATAGGTATTCTTCTACATATTTTCCGTAAAAAATTTTTTTATTTTAAAGCGGTTATTAATTGGTTTGCGCAAAAGTTATAGCGATTAGCGACACTGCGACATTATGGCGGACACTTCAGGAACTTTTGACACATTTTTGGGACCATTGGCATTTTTATAGCGATCAGTACTATAAAAATGCCACTGGCAGTGAAGTGGTTAACACTAGGGGGCGGGGAAGGGGTTAAGTATGTTCCCTGGGTGTGTTCTAGCTGTAGGGGGGGTGGACTGACATGGGGAAATGACTGATCTTCTGTTCATACATTGTTAACACACACAGCTCCCGATCCTCGCTCTGTAATGAGCGATTGCGTGTGCCCGGCGGCGATCGCGCCCGCCGGGCACGTGCACGGGAGTTCGGGGGCGAGTGGCCTGCGCGAGAGCCGACGTATATCTCTTCTAATATCATAAATTTAAGGTCTATATCTCTGTGCCCATGTTCCAAAAAACGCTTTGGTACAGGAAGACCTGGCTGTTTTGTGCTGCGGTGTAGAGAGATCCAATTTTAGATTTTTTGTGAGGATTGCTATGGATTTGGTTGGCCACTTGCTGAAGTCCGCTAGAGGGTACTAGCACATCTTGGTGATAATGGGCTATGCCACCCGTTACCCAGAAGCGATTCCTCTATGAAACACATCTGCCCAAACCATTGCCAAAGAGCTATTTCAGGATTTAAGCTATGTGAGCCTTTCTAAAGAAGTACTAACTGACCAGGGCACCCTGTTTATGTCTAAAGTAACCAAAGAGCTTTGCAAACTTCAGGAAGTGACCCAATTACGTACTTCAGTGTATCACCCTCAAACAGATGGGCTGATTGAAAGATTTAACAAAACATTAACATAAATGCTGAGGAAGGTGTTTGATAAAGACGGAAAGAATTGTGATTGTCTTCTCCCTTATTTGATGTTTGCTATCAGAGAGGTTCCCTGATCGTCCACAGGGTTCTTTCCCTTTGAACTACTGTATGGGAGGCACCCACAGGGACTACTGGACATTGGCAGGGAAACATGGGAGAGTCAGAGTTCCCCTTATAGAAGTGTGATTGAACACGTGGTACAAATGCAAAACAGAATTGAACAAGTGATGCCTATTGTGAAGGAACATTTAGCACACACACCAGTTGACTCAGCAGAGGATTTGCAATTGTGGGGCCCAGGTTGCACCTTGTGATAGGGTGTGGTTGTTGGTCCCCATGGTTGAATGTCAATTCCTAGCCAAATGGCAGGGTCTCTATGAAGTGTTGCAAAAAATGGGTGATGTACCGTATTTATCGGCGTATACCGCGCACTATTTTGCCCTGAAAATCAGGGCAAAATCGTGGGTGCGCAGTATACGCCGATACCCGATTTCCCGCCATGAGTTTGAATACTGCGCCCGCATATAGCGAGCGCAGTACACTCGTGAATCTTCGGCCAGTCTCGGCGCCTCTCGTACTGACGTCCTGAGCGTACAGGACGTCAGTGCGAGAGGCGCCCGAGCCTGCCCGAAGATTCACGAGTGTACTGCGCTCGCTATATGCGGGCGCAGTATTCAAAGTCGTGGCGGGAAACGAGCGGGAGGACGCCGCCGAAGGACGCCGGACCCGCCGAAGATGGACACCGGACCCGCCGAAGATGGACACCGGACCCGCCGAAGATGGACACCGGACCCGCCGAAGATGGACACCGGACCTGCCGAAGATGGACACCGGACCCGCCGAAGATGGACGCCCGACCCGCCGAAGATGGACGCCCGACCCGCCGAAGAGGACACCCGACGAGGCCGCAGATGGACGCCGCGCAAGACATCAAAACTGTAAGTACAAAATAACAAAAAATCTTTTTTTCCCACAGGATTGGGGGCCACTTTGGGGGTGCGCGGTATACGCCAGAGCGCGTTATACCGCGATAAATACGGTAAATTATAAAATTAGCCAACAGCCTGAGCAGATATATCATGTGAATTTGCTAAAACCATGGAAGAATAAGGAATCCTTGGTCGCTAAGGTTATAATAGGTTATATAATAGGCAAAAGTTCCACTTTCCACTTCTTGATTAGAGTTTGAACACTGCTGATTGGCATTCTCAATTCCTTGGATATCTTTTAATACCCTTTTTCTGTTTTATACAGTTCAATTACCCTTTCCCACAGATCCTTTGACAATTCTTTTGCTTTCCCCATGACTCAGAATCCAGAAACCTCAGTGCAACACTGTATGAAAAATGCAAGGGTCTGTCAGGAGTCCAGAAATTCATTGACCTTTTATACACACACACTCATTACAAGCAAAAAGTTTAAAGATAAGGATGGTTACCTTTAATAGCCATTCAGGCCGGGTTCATACTGGTGCGACAAACGCTCCAACATTGGGAGCTCATGTCGCATGACGTGTAAAAATCGTTGTTTCCCTATGGGAGCCGTCTTAACTGGTCCGACACAAGTCGGTCCGACTTTGAAAATGCTCCCTGTACTACTTTGGTCCGACTTTGATCCTACTTCAGCCCATTGAATAACATTGAAGTTGGATCAAAGTCGGAACACCGTCTTGCATGATCCGACTTCGGCATGCGACTTGTGCTCTGATGATCTTGAGGGAGAACTCCTATGCCAAATTTTAAATAAAAAACAGGCATGGGTTCCCTCTCCAAGAACATATCAGGCAATTGTCATTCAAAGTAAATCAGTGCTGAAGGCTGAAAATTGTTCTGGGCAGGAGGGGGGTTTAAGTGCCCAGTAAGTGGTTAAAATATGGCATGAGTCTACCACTGAGGATAGTGGATCTTATTCCAATGCAAGCGAATGGTTATAGCTCCTAGGGGGCTGGCCTTTAGTTTCTATGGGCCAGATTCACAGCAGAGATACTCCGTCGTATCTCAGATACTCCGTCGTATCTCTCAGAGTATCTATGCGACTGATTCATAGAATCAGTTACGCACAGATAGCCCTTAGATCCGACAGGTGTAATTGTTTTACACTGTCGGATCTTAGGATGCAATACCGCGGACGCCGCTGGGGGGAGTTTGCGTCGTAAACCAGCGTCGGGTATGCAAATTAGTAGTTACGGCGATCCACGAAGGTGTTTCGCGTTCGCTACGTCGCTGCTAGTATAGTTTCCCGTCGCAAAGTTAGTCGTCGTTTTAGGTGCCCTAACTTTACACAGCCCACGTATGTGCTGTATAAAGTATGGCCGTCGTTCCCGCGTCGAAATTTAATTTTTTTTTGTTCTTGCGTAAGACGTCCGGGAATACGAAAGTACGCTACGCACGTCGCCGTTCGAAAAAAATTACGTCACTTCGCGCAAAGCACGGCGGGAATTTCAAAACGGAGCATGCGTAGTAGGTCTGGCGCGGGAGCGTGCCTAATTTAAATGGCACATGCCCCTTTGAATTACGCGGGCTTACGCCGGAGGCCGCCGGCGTAAGTTTTCACGCAAGTGCTTGGTGAATCAGGCACTTGCGATGAAAACTTGTGGCGGTGTAACGTATCTACGATACGTTACGCCGCCGCACTTCTACGTGAATCTGGCCCTATGTTCCTAGTGTCCATTTCTTCTGTAGGCTGCAGTGTAACCCTTGGTTACTTATTCTTCATAAGCTTGTGTCCCTCAATGGATTATAGAGATAGTAGCTTTTATTTTTTTTCTGTTGCCATTTATTTTTTCCATTTTGCCAACATTGTTAGCATAGATATACAGGTATGTTAACATGTAGGTCTTCTTTGCCTTTTAAAACAGCTGCAGACAATTGCAACTGTGAGGTAGAATCTTTTTCACATTTCATTGACTGGAAATCTGATCATGTTGTAGAAAGTACAGTTGCTTGAAGGGACATATTATGTATCCCTTTTATTGTACCTTCAGTAATGGTTGCCTCTGGGCTGTCTGACTATTGTACAAAACTACAGCTGTTTGCACTACTCTGCAGCTGGAAAACAAAAGGCTGTTTTTGTGACTCTGCAAATGTAAAAGCTGAGGTTTAAAATACTTTAAAAGCATAATGTGATGTATTGTAGCTGTGGCATGTTCTAATCCGTATTTACAAGTGTGTTGCAATTTACGTGATCCAATAAATGTGTAAAAAAAACACAACCAAATCCATAAAACGAATATTTTAGTAATTTTGTATTGGAATTGTGAATTATAAATCTCCACCAGTAGACATTAGAAGACTATGGTCTGCTCTACAGACTTGCTCTGTATATGCATGGTACATTCTGTACAAAACAGATGTGTCAGTGAACAAAAAAAATTAGCTTACATGCTCTTGCATGTGTAAAAAGTGGTATTAGGCCCCAGAGAAGCTAGTTGAGCCAGTCATAGCTTGTGATACACATAGTGCATCTAGATAAATGAGCTGCTTCAGGGAGGCCAGAGGACATCAAACTGTTTGGCCCTTTAACCTCCCTGGCGGTATGATTCTGTCTGGAATTACGTACCAAAAGCGGTACAATTATTTTGCAAGGAAATTTGGCATTTTATACTGTAGGCCTGTAATTTTTAGGAATAACTCACTTAAATCTGACCAAAAAAAAGTCTTGTAGGCATCCCGGGTATGACATTTAAAAAAAAAAAAAAATTATAAATTATAATATAATAAATAATTATAAATAATTATAACAAATAATAATATAATTATAATAAAAATTATTCAATAATGTAATCAACTCAAAATCACTGAAATTTGCTCAGTTGCAGAATTGTCGCTGTCATTATTTTTTTTTTTTTTATGAGGAATTTCCCCACAAATCGCTATCGCACAATTCTGCAAGTGATTATAATTTATTATCGCTGTTTTCTAGCTGATCTAAAACCATTTTTGACATAAAGGGACACTTTTGGACAATCTACAGTTTGTAGGCAGAAAGAACAGTTTTTATTATATAAAAGTACATGTAGGGCACTGGGCAGACCACTAGGGACAAGGGGGGTGTGTATTTTTTACATACAGTACTGTAATCTATAAGACTGCAGTATACTGTATGTATAGTGTTTGTTTACTTTTTTTAATTTGGCGCCGTTCTCCGCCCCCGTGCGTCGTAACGTCGCAGGGAACGGAGATCGGCGGCACACGGGGAGACTTTGAATCGAGCGAGGAGGACCCGCTCGCTCACACAGCGGGGTGGCATCGCTGGATCCAGGGACAAGGTAAGTAACTTGCCTGTGGATTCAGCGAGCAGGTAAGCCGCGCCGCTGCACACTCTGCACGTCCACCCCAAGCGTGACTCGGGGATACCGATCCTAACATTGAAAACCCACCCCGAGTCACGCTCGGGTTTACCGCTAAGGGGGTTAAATCATCATGCAGCCTGGATTCCAAAAATCCTTTAAAGGGTAACTTCACTTTTGTGGGGAAAAAATATAGCAAATAAAAAAAGAATATAGCATATACAGTTGTGACACAAACCGTGACTTTAGTAAAAATGACCTTTCCTTTTCGCAGTGAATTTTTTTTAACATGGGTTCCTATGAAACATGTTCACATCAATGCATTTTTGTGCCTCTGTGTTTTTGGAAAGGGTCGGGGACTTTTTCCCCTGCAAAATGTAGCGTTTTGCATGTAATAGACTTCAATGGACCCGCATTCAAAACACAAGTACCGCGTTTTTACCACGATTTTGCTGCGATTTGCGTTTTTTTACACTGTATATAGCTGGTTGCTGAGGAGGGGGCCGGGAAGCTGGCTGTCGCATCCTCAACAATGGATGAGTAATCAGCTGTCAGCGGGCTTCACGCTGAATGTAAAAAAAAAGAATTGCCGGCTAAAAAGAAATTGTGAAAAAAAAGAGCGGGGTCCCCCCTCAGGTCCATACCAGGCCCTTGGGTCTAGTATGGATTCAGAGGGGACCCCCATGCCAAACTTTAAAAAGAAAATGGCGTGGGGGTACCCCGAAATCCATATCCGAGCATGCAGCCTGGCAGGTCAGGAAAGGGAGGCGATGAGCGAGCATCCCACCTTCCTGAACCATACCAGGCCGCATGCCCTCAACATGGGGGGGTGTGTGCTTTGCTCTGCGCCCCACTGCCCCATCATAATTCTCTTCATCATAATTGTTCTGGGTCTTATGCTCAGAACCCATTGACATCTTAGAATCAACTAAACAGTTAAAGGGGTTGTAAAGGTTCCAGTATTTTCACCTTAATGCATCCTATGTATTAAGGTGAAAAAACATCCGATGCTTACTGGCCCCCCAGCCCCCCCCCCCATTTACTTACCTGAGCCCTTGAAAAGTCCCACGTCGAGAACACTCTGGAATTCGGTCGGTCTTCTCGTCTCTTCATTGGATAGGTTGATAGCAGTGCAGCCATTGGCTCGCGCTGCTGTCAATAAAATCCAATGACGCGGGCTCCAGGGGCGGGGCCGAGTCCGGCATTCGTGCCTGGACGCAATTGCTGGACTCGGGAGTGCGCCCGCTAGGTAACCCCCTTGGGAAAGCTCTTCCCAGGGGGGTTAGCTGATACGGGAGGAGACGAGACAGCTGCCGAGGGACCCCCTTTCGGGGCCACTCTGTGAAAAACGAGCTGCACAGCGGAGGTAAGTATGACAAGTTTGTTATTCTTTATTTAATTTTTTTATTCAAACCTTTAGTACCCCTTTAAATATTTTCAAAGGGAGAATTTAGTATGGCAACCCACATATTTCCCTAGTACAAGTTTCCTTTATCAGGGACAAAACCACATTAAATAGAGAGGCAGCAATAAAACCCTTTGCTTCTACTAAAAGAATACAAAAATTTGTGTTCCATTCATAATTTAAAATTCTTGCTTGTACATGTCTAGTAGAATCCCTTGCAGGCTTGTTTTTTCTATGGTCTCTATAACAGGGAAGGGGGGGGGGGGGGTCTTACTCTCTAGGTAAGGTTTTTTATTTCATTTTTCATGGAGAATGCTGAAAAATCCAAAAGTGGGTAGGAACACCCCAAACTTCCAGATGGGCAGGAACACTTTCATTTCAAGACACATAAACAAGAAAAGAGGCTGACTCAGCCCACTAGGCCCCACGTATAGTTAAAGGGGTTGTAAAGGTAAATGTTGATAGCAGCGCAGCCATTGGCTGGCGCTGCTGTCAATCACAGCGGATGATGCGGCGCGCCGGGTGCGGGACCGAGTGATACAGTCGGCGGCTATGCCCGCCGCTGTATCACGGGAGCGCGCGCGCAAAAGCTTTCCATGAAGGTGGAAAGCTTTTGCGAGGAGGAGCCGAGACAGCCGCCGAGGGACCCCAGAAGACAGGGTTAGGGGACACTTTGCAAAACGAGCTGCACAGTGGAGGTAAGTATAACATGTTTGTTATTTAAAAAAAAAAAAAAAGTTTGCCTTTAGTGTTCCTTTAAATTATCACTTTTGGGTAGATTGTCCCTTCAACTATTTTTGCACATTATTGGTTTTACGTCTTTGAATTCACTGGCAGGTATACTTTAAAAATGCTATGGATGGGTTTATGAGAATTAATAGATTATCCACATTATACTGACTAATTGGACCCAGTAATGTATGTGATTAATTCTAATATAATTTGCATCTATTTACAGCAGATTTTGATTGATGTCCTTAAAGCCTCATACACATAGGGCCGGCTGCAGGAACTACCGTATTTATCGGCGTATACCGCGCACTTTTTTGCCCTGAAAATCAGGGCAAAATCGTGGGTGCGCAATATACGCCGATACTCGCTTTCCCGCGCCAAGTTTTAATACTGCGCCGGCATATACCGAGCGCAGTACACTCGTGTATAGTCGGGCAGGCTCGGCTCCTCTCGCGCTCATGTCCTGGACGTACAGGACGTGAGCGCGAGAGTAGCCGAGCCTGCCCGACTATACACGAGTGTACTGCGCTCGGTATATGCCGGCGCAGTATTCAAACTCGGCGTGGGAAAGCGGGGATCGAGCGGGGAGGACGCCGCAGAAGGATGCCGGACCCGATGAAGAGGACACCCGAAGCCGCAGACGGACGCCGGACCCGACGAGGCCGCCGATGGACGCTGCGCAAGACACCAAAACTGTAAGTACAAAAATATTTTTTTCACAGGAATGCGGGTCCACTTTAGGGGTGCGCGCTATACGCCGGAGCGCGCAATACCCCGATAAATACGGTAACTGCATTTCAACCTGCCCACATGTGCATGGGCAATGAATGATTTCAAAAGCTGATGCCATGGACATAAAACCAAGTCATTTTGGCATGCGCCATTAGAAGAAATTCAAATGCAGGATGCTTACAGGCAGGGCCGTCTTTAATATTGATTGGACTTTGGGTAAAAAACATTTTGGGCCCCCTCTCCCATGCAATTTCACTCTCCACTTTCTCTGAGACATACAATAAATAGCAGCTAGACTCAAAATCAGTTTACTGTATCAGATCAGGCAGCAATTGCAATTGGTTGCCAGGGGTTACACCATATCATTACCTCTTACTGACTGGTTAATAGAGGTTAGTGCACATGATTTCTGCTTGTTGATTGGTTGCTAGAGATTACTGTACATTACTGTAATCGTGCTCACTGATTGGTCGCTAGAGGCTACAGCACACCTCCTCACTGCCTGCACACCATGGACTGGAGAGGTGAGCAGGACTTTCAAGCATGCCCCTTTAACTCCCCAGTGGGCAGTGGCCTTTATTTACATATCAATGCCACTGGCTGTCACAATTTACATATGAATACTGCTGCTATTTACATATGAATGCTGGTTATTTACATGTAAACACAGGATCTGCAGGTGAGTCACCCGTACACAACAATAGGGCAGAGATGGGCAGCATTAGTCACATCGCTTCACACTGAGATATTGGGACAGCACAGGACTAAAACTTCAAGGGACAAGTCAATTTAAACCAGGAAAGTTGACAAGTATGACGCAGCTGCTTTGGGCCCCACAACAATGACAGGGCCCAGGGCAGATGCCCCTTTTGCCTTGCCTTAAAGACGGCCCTGCTTACAGGTTAGGGCCTGCAGCTGACATACTCAAATGGCAACAAGAAATATGTACCTGAAAGACAGAAGTCAATATTCACAAAAGTGAAGTGACGTGCACCAGCTAAAAGGTGCCCCCCTCTGTGCCTTCGGTATACCTTTGTTCAAATGTTTGTGCAAGACCTAGATTTAGACACTTTGGCTTGACAGAGCCATTGCTCTTAAACCCCCATCTTGCTGCTACTCCTCTGTCACTTCCTGGTTTACCCTGACTGTTACAGTGGTCATACACTTCGATAACTTATCAATTATTTTTCTGATTGGTCTCCCCTGATAGGAATAATCAATCTATAGTGTACAACCTATTCAATTGATATTCCTCATGCAGGGAATCACATTTTGATCAATAAATGGAAGATTATCAATTCCATCTCTGTTTTATCCATGCAATCTCGTAATCGGATTGATTGAAATACAATCAAATACATGACCAAAGATTCTCAGTAGTGCCAATCAATGCAAAAATTATCAATAATTTTCTGCCCTGGCCAATCAACAGATAATAAAATCGAAGAGTGTATGGCCACCATTAACTGGTGCTGACTGCTCCAGCTTGGCCTTTTCTGACCATCTCTAGATGGTACTTCCGGTAAGCTGTGCTATATGCCATTATTCCTTGAGGACTCTTTGGCCTGCATGGATCCATATTATGGACTATATTTATTCACAAATTGTTGATTTTATACAATTTAATTGGACACTTTATTTGTTAATTTTTTTTTGTTAATGTCATTTATTTCCTTTTGCGATGCACTTTTTTGGTTTAATGTCAGGATACCTGAACAGTGCCGGCATCTGTTTGAGTGCAGACGTCGCTCGGCCAACAATTTTCGGTCCTTTGATTTTTCAGTCAAGGGATGCTCTACCAACTGCTCACCCTCGCAATAAAGCCTACACAAAGTATAGGTCAATAAGGTGCTCACGGTATCTCCTTCCAGCAAAGGTTTTACTCCAGGTGCATTAATATGGGATTTACTTATAGCTGCATTATCCACATATAATAACAGTGTATGTCAAGATAAGAGTCTGATAACATGTTGGGACTTTCCGCACATCGCAGAAGCGTGAACATTGTGTTACTTATAGCTGTACCAGGCTCTCCCGAGTTTTGGGCTCCATCAACACTCAAAAGACAAAAAAAAAAAAAACAAGGCCATCATCATGCATACTATTATAAACAAGTAATATTTATTAAAACCTCAGTATATACATTGAACTGTGCACTTACTACTGGTGTACAGCAGCACAGCAGAGTATATTGCATGTAAGACAAGATATTGCCCCCTTAAGGAGTTAACACATTGGCTTCACACAGCATACCATAGGATTATGCCACTTCCAGTTACGTGATGATGTCGGTGGCTCCTCTTTTCACGTTTCATCATAGTCACGTGACTTCATTAACCACTTAAGCCCCGGACCTTTAGGCAGCTAAATGCCCAGGCCAGGTTTTGCGATTCGGCACTGCGTCGCTTTAACAGACAATTGCGCAGTCGTGCGACGTGGCTCCCAAACAAAATTGGCGTCCTTTTTTCCCCACAAATAGAGCTTTCTTTTGGTGGTATTTGATCACCTCTGCGGTTTTTATTTTTTGCGCTATAAACAAAAATAGAGCGACAATTTTAAAAAAAAATTCTATATTTTTTACTTTTTGCTATAATAAATATCCCTCAAAAACATATATAAAAAACAAATTTTCCTCAGTTTAGGCTGATACGTATTCTTCTACCTATTTTTGGTAAAACAAAATCGCAATAAGTGTTTATCGATTGGTTTGCGCAAAATTTATAGCGTTTACAAAATAAGGGATAGTTTTATTGCATTTTTATAAAAAAAATTTTTTTTTACTACTATTGGCGGCGATCAGCGTTTTTTTTTTGTCACTGCGACATTATGGCGGACACTTCGGACAATTTTGACACATTTTTGGGACCATTGTCATTTTCACAGCAAAAAATGCATTTAAATTGCATTGTTTATTGTGAAAATTACAGTTGCAGTTTGGGAGTTAACCACAAGGGGCTCTGTAGGAGTTAGGGTTCACCTAGTGTGTGTTTACAACTGTAGGGGGGTGTGGCTGTAGGACTGACGTCATCGATCGAGTTTCCCTATAAAAGGGATCACTCGATCGATGCGCCGCCACAGTGAAGCACGGGGAAGCCGTGTTTACATACGGCTCTCCCCGTTCTTCAGCTCCGGGGAGCGATCGCGACTATAAACGAATAGCCGCGCCGTCGTCCCGGATCGCTCCCCGTGGGAATCAGCCCGCCGCACGCAGCGGGGGGGGTCACGATCGGACCCCCCACCCGCTAGAAGGCAAGAACGTATATATACGCCCATCTGCCTGTCCGTGCCATTTTGCGGACGTAAATAGTCGTGCGGCGGGCGTTAAGTGGTTAAATAATCGTTTGCCTTTTAGCTAGACAATTATTGTAGGCCTAGCCCATTTAGAGGGTGTCACCATTGTTGATATATTGTAATAATTTTGTGGCTACTTTATTGGTTTTCACAGTTGTTTGGTTATCAACTTGGTAGTAGGTTGCGCTGCCTTTTTTTTATTTTTTATCTGTATGGGTGAAATGATACCAACAGGGCCACCTAGGGCCGCTGATAAGGCAGAACAGCCAGCCCTTTTGTACTGGGCCCAGGCCCCATCAGTTCAAAGAGGGAGCCCAGGCACCCGCTGAGCATGAGGGCCAGCTGTACTACCTTACTGCAGACACCAATCCTCTTCTGCCTTCCTCTGCAGAGCTACTGGCTTTTTTTTCCATTCCCTCCCACCTTCTGTGCTGCAGGGGGATCAGTTATAGCATTCGCAACCCCCATCCCTCTGCTTTCCGGGCCCCCCATGCACCCCTTTTCTCCACAGCTTGGTAGACTTCCCCCCTCTCCTGCCAGCAGCATCTGCAGGAACACAAGAGGATGTTTCAGGATGCAGAGTGGAGGAGGGGGCTGGTAAACATGTAATATAATAAAGATTTTAGTGTATTCTTAGTGAAAATAATTATAATTTGATATTTTCAGGGGGAGGAAGCAGGGCCCTGTCAGTAGTCAGTATGGGGCCTCATGGTTTCTTACAGCAGCCCTGGGGCCACCCACTGATATGGTTCTGTCAATTCATTTGAATGAAAATGAATGAAATCCGCTCAGTGAATGGCCAGCTTTAACCTCCCCTGGGTTTTTCTTTTTGCAAGACACAGCGCAGAACATTTTTTAATACAAGAATCATCCTCTGAAACAAAAAGTGTTTTTTAATGTGATTTTCTTGTAATGTGAATTCCATTTTTACCTACTGTAAAATGTCCTAAAATTATGAATAACTGTAGTGATTTAAATGTTCTGCTTTGCCAATGTCCTGTTATTTGGGCTGAACGAAGCTGTCAAATGTGCTAAGAATGAAATGAAGATGTTATTGTTATATCAAAGATTTCCTCTCTGCCCGCTTGTCTGCAACCATGTAATGAGCTCTCCAGTTCAGAAATAAGGTTTGGAGGCTGGTATTAACACTCCCCCTGCTGTGCTAGAGCTGATTAATTCTGTTCTCATCAACAGCTGCTCACCTTCATCTCCTATGTATAGCCCACTTAAAAAGTGTGAAGATGCTGTAACCAGTTCAAAATCTGTGATTTTGTATTTTTTTTTTTTTACAGTTTATTGTTTAAAGAAAAACTGTCATGCATTTTATAAACAGAAGTCACCTAAAGTCTGACAGTTGCTCTCCTTTCAACTGTCTGACCTCATGCACGTTTTCCTACTACCTATGGCCCGTACACACGATCCAAATATCGTATGAAAACTGTCATCCAAGGAAAAATTGCACGATAATCAGATCTTTCGAGAGCCAATCGCGACAATTCATCCGTTATTATTAGATCGGAGCACGAAAATGTTCTTTGTACGATACCACGATACTACGATTTTCGTTTAGTAAGTACAGTTGTCATCCGAAAATACAATACAAATACATAACACATGACATCACTTCCGATTTTTTTTTCTGTTGTACGAGAATTTTCGTGACTTTAATAACCTATTTCATTTGTACTTGCGACTATTATGCGAAAAAAGTTGTACGATATTCGGATTGTGTGTACGGCCCATTAGAATGCCTAAGGCCTCGTACAGACGACCGGATCTATCCGCTGGGATTGATCAGAGGATCAGTTCCAGCAGATAGATCCGGTCGTCTGTACGTCCGAGCGGACATTTCCCGGCGGATAAAAATCCAGCCGACGGATTCCCAGCGGATAAAAATGTTGTAGCATGCTACAAAATCTATCCGCTGGAATCCAGTCCAGCGGACTGATCCGGTCGTCTGTACAGACTCACCGGATCAGTCCGTCCGCTCCCCTCCCTCGCATGCGTCGTAATGATTCGACGCATGCGTGGAAGTATTTACCTTCCAGCGTCGCGCACGTCGTCGCGTCATCGATTTCGATCTGATGGTGTGTACAGCCATCAGATCCAAATCCGCCAGAGGATTTATCCAGTCCGGCGGACCGTTTCCAGCGGATATCCTCTCGTGTGTACGGGGCCTAAGGGCCTGTGTTGGTGATCTTTTGTTAGTGCAGTACAGGTTTTGACCACCTCTGCAAGTCTATGGGTATGCAAAATCTGTTTGAAGAAGGTCAGAAGGTGGCCAACCCTAGGTCAAATGCACCTTTCAGGCCGGGTTCACAGTTAATTTGGACGCGGCTCACAGCAGGGGTCTGGTGCGTCCCTGTTCTACATTTCATGGACGAATCAGACCCAAATCTTTGCCTGAATTTGGACCTGAAACGGAGCAAAAGGCGAACAGGACCACTGTGCAATCTGCTCCGCAGCCACTCCATTGAGAGCCGGTCACATTCTCCTGTCATGTGAATTGGATGCGGGGAAAACAGCATCCAATTCCCTTAAGTGTGAACCCAGCAGTGGCGGAATTATAGGGGTCGCTGAGATCGCAATGGCGACCGGGCCCCTTGCTACAGGGGGCCCTCGAGGGCCCCCTGTATACAGTACATCGATAGGAGGAGCGGAGATGAGCTCCCCGATCCTAAGCCGAACTGTATTCGGCACTGTGTGCGCGGAGCTCGTCACATTGATTACAAAGCGAAAGCAGTGTGTGCTGTGCTCTTTGTCTCCCCCTACAGTGCAGTACCCGGCAGGAAGAGCTAAGGTAAAGCACTGACTTTTTTAATCTACTGTATGTGTGTTTGTATGTGTGTGTGTTCATGTGCATGTATGTATATGTGCATGTATGTATGCATGTGTGTGTGTTCATGTGCATGTATGTATATGTGCATGTATGTATGCATGTGTGTGTGTTCATGTGCATTGTGCATATGTATGTATGTATGTACGCCATGCTGGGCGCTCGCAGTCCACGCAGCTGTGTCAGAAAAGTGAATGAATATTCGCTTTCCTAACACTGAACCGCCAGGCAGACTGTAAGCGGGCAGGGTCACGGTGGCTGCATTTGATGGGCACAGTGGCTGCATTTCAGGGCACAATGGCTGCGGTTGATGGGCACAGTGGCTGTGGTTGATGGGCACAGTGGCTACGGTTGATGGCACAGTGGCTGTGGTTGATGGCACAGTCAGTGGCTGCGTTTGATGGGCACAGTGGCTCCGGTTGAGGGCACATTGGCTTTGATTGATGGCACTGTGGCTGTGTTTGCTGGGCACAGTGGCTGTGTTTGATGGGCACAGTGGCTACATTTGATGGCACAGTGGCTGTGGTTGATGGGCACAGTCACTGTGTTTGATGGGCACAGTGACTGTATTTGAGGGCACAGTGGCTACATTTGATGGCACAGTGGCTGTGGATGATGGCACAGTGGCTGTGGATGATGGCACAGTCAGTGACTGCGTTTGATGTGCACAGTGGCTGCGGTTGAGGGCACAGTGGCTTTGATTGATGGCATTGTGGCTGTGGTTGATGGGCACAGTGGCTGTGTTTGATGGGCACAGTGGCTACATTTGATGGCACAGTGGTTGTTGGCACAGTCGCTGTGTTTAATGGGCACAGTCACTGGGTTTGATGGGCACAGTGCCTGCGGTTGATGGGCACAGTGCCTGCGGTTGATGGGCACAGTGCCTGCGGTTGATGGGCACAGTGCCTGCGTTTGATGGTCACACTCGCTGCAGTTGATGGCACAGTGGCTGTGTTTGATGGGCACAGTGACTGTGTTTGATGGGCACAGTGGCTGCATTTGATGGGCACAGTGGCTGTGTTTTGATGGACACAGTGGCTGTGTTTGAGCGCAAAGTGGCTGCAGTTGATGGGCACAGTGACTGGTTGATGGGCACAGTTGCTGCATTTGATGGGCACAGTTGCAACGTTTGATGGGCACAGTGGCTGTGTTTTGATGGGCACAGTGGCTGCATTTTGATGGGCACAGTGGCTGCAGTTGATGGGCACAGTTGCTGCGTTTGATGGGCACAGTGGCTGCGTTTGCTGCAATTGTTGTTTTTTTAAACAATTTTTCAGTTTGCTTGCGTCCCACCAATAATTTTGAACACCAGCTGCCACTGGTTTTTATGTGTGTGTGTATTTATATAAGTGTGTATATGTATATATACAGTGTATATGTATGTGTGTTTACATGACCCCCTATATATATGTACAATCAGAACCGATTTTTTTTTTTTTGCTTGTTCATAGTACCAGCAAAAAAATGCTGTTACACTAAAAAGTGATCCATGCTCAGATCGCTTTTCAGAGGCATTTGACAGCCGGTAAAGATGCAATATGTTGCCTCCTGACCGCCTGTTTTAACCCCTTAAATGCATCATCACTATGCTGCAACTGCATGCAATGCACACAGTTGCAGGGTGGTTTCAGTGCAGCCCCATTCACCTAGGGGTATACTTCAAGGGTGCCCTGGCTGGAAAAATATTGAGAAATACTGGCATAGAGGAACCAATCTCTCCATTTTCCTCCTGCAGCCGCTGAATGCCTGCGGGAGGGAGAGGGAGAAGAGGAGAAGCAGGGGGATAAATGGAGAAATCGGTTCCTTTATATGCAGCCACCCACTTGCGATCGGGTCCTGTTGTTCCGCCACCGGGCTCGGAGAAAAGAGCCCTGTCTGGGGGGTGAGGGGGGCCCTTCATGGTTTCTTGCATCGGGGCCCTAAAGGTTCTAGTTACACCACTGGAACCCAGCCTCAATAAATTTGATATAATCTGAGAAGCCTTCCACACTGATTGCCAAGATAAAAAAGCACAACATTTGCCCTTAGGAGCAATGCAAATGCAGCTTGCGTCCAGGTACTTTTAGCGGAAAAAGCCTGCAAGCATATTGATGGCAAAAGGCTAAAACGGCAAAAAAAAAAAGGCTAAAAATGCAAGATCTACTTCTTTTGTATCTCCCCTCATTAAGAAACTAGGTAAAAAACGAAATTTTTCGACAAAGAGTAGGATTCTTACCTTGTACCAGGGTGCTTCCTGTAAGTGCGGGTGATAACATTTGGCATCTTTCCTGGATCCTGGGAATACTGAGGAGTCCAAATCTTGTAAGTAGTTGCTTCATCACTGCATAGGAGAGATGTAACATTAATGAAGCACCCTCTACCATAGGTAGGTGTTAGGCAGGTAAATGTGGGCAGGCCTATGCTCCATGCTAGACCTGTTTTGATCTGGGGGGCATGGAGTATTTAGTGTAGCAGTGGGTGTGACCACCTGTCCTACAGTTCTTGGGCGCCTCCCCTGCTTCCAGGGAGAATGTCTGGGTAAATTCTTCATCAAGAAGGGCAGGAGAAGTTCGTTGAGTGTGGCATATTTTTAGGAGGCATGCCAAGGCAACTGGGTGCAAGGCCAGAGGAGAGACTGTGGGGTTTTGTATCAAATCGATGTGGCCTGTGGGCACAGGATTTGCAATTTGGGCTAGCTGGGATCAGTAGTCCACCAACGTCCTCGTGCTGCAAAACATCTAGGCCATCAAGAAGTGGTACTGCAGGCCCCTGGCCTATCAAACTCTGCCAAGTTCAGCAACCATCAGGGGTTGTTCAGAGCAATCCCTGGTGCAGTGTAAAGATGATGGGGCAGAAGGACTAACATTGTACAGTAAAGTTTGTGCAGGAAGAGTACTGGGAGTAACAATCTGCAGGAGTTGGTGCAGAGGAGAAGTGAAGTTGAGAATGTAAATGGGAGAGCCCATCATTAGTTCATAGTGCAACTGATTCAACAATTCTTTAATGACAATGGCAACCACTTTGAGAGGTTGTCATCTTGTTTAAAAAGCATTTGAATGATCTGGAGAGCTTCCTCTGGATTAGATATGAAAAAGAGGAGATCATCCATGTAAGCACTTACTTCATGGTGAGCTTGGGAGTTCATCAGACCCTTGATATCCATGTTGGTCCTAATGGTGCAGAGAAGCGACTTGATCGTTAGAACAAAAATTAGCAGAACACACTGATCGGCGCCATGAGATAAAGCAAAGTAAACAGAGCTAGTCTCTTTGATACAAACTGCTGCTGTGGAGAAGTGGAATTAAGGGTCAAGATTCATCCATGAGTACCTATACTTATATGAGCTAGAATAGACTTTAAAAACTTTGGGGCAGATTCACAAAGCAAGTACGCCGGCGTATCTATTGATACGCCGCGTAATTTTAAATTGCCCGCGTATCTACAAAACAAGATACGACTGCATCTGGGCTCGATCCGACAGGCGTACGTCTTAGTACGCCGTCGGATCGTAGGTGCATTTTTCCGCCGGCCGCTAGGTGGCGTTTCCTTCGAATTCCGTGTCGAGTATGCAAATTAGCTAGATACGGCGATCCACGAACGTACGTCCGGCCGGCGTATTTTTTTACGTCGTTTGCGTTTGGCTTTTTCCGGCGTATAGTTATAGCTGCTATAATGAGGCGTACTCAATGTTAAGTATGGCCGTCGTTCCCGTGTCCAATTTTGAATTTTTGACGTCGTTTGCGTAAGTCGTTCGCGAATAGGGATTTGCGTAGAATGACGTCACCGTCGTAAGCATTGGCTTGTTCCGGTTTAATTTCGAGCATGCGCACTGGGATACCCCCACGGACGGCGCATGCGCAGTTAAAAAAAACGTAATTTACGTCGGGTCACGACGTATTTACATAAAATACGCCCCATCACAACGATTTGAATTGCGCGCCCTTACGCCGCCAAAGATACACTACGCCGCCGTAACTTACGGCGCAAATTCTTTGAGGATTCGGGAAAAAAAGTAAGTTACGGCGGCGTAGTGTATCTTAGATACGCTACGCCCGGCGGAATAATGCGCCGCTGACTGTGGATCTGGCCCTTTAAGTCCACCTGGTCCAAAAAATTCTATACGTCTGTGGACAGGAGTATTAATGGTGCAGTGAAGTTGTATTAGGTCAACAATCCTAGCCGTGGTGTCCCAAGCTTTTCTTTGGGAAATGAAGACAGCCTGGTTCATATGCATGATTCAGGGAATGTGGGGTAGAAGTCTATTGGCAAAGATTAGGTATAAGTTTGAGTTTGATCTGAACCCAGAAGAAAGCTGTCAGTACCAGGTCAATCAGCTGTTAGTGGGGGGTTACCCACCCCAGAGCTGCACAAACACATGGGGCGAGGATGCTTGTGACATCATTGACCTAATAAGGCCACATGGCCAAAGTAGTTCCGTGCCATTGACCTTATATGGCCTTCCTTCTTTTTTTTAGGGGAATTATGTCATGAGCATCCTTACTCCTATGTATATATGCAGCTGCAGGGTGTGTAGTCCCCTGCCAGTAGCTTCTTTCTATAGGCTTATAGAAAGTAGAATGAGAGGTAGTTCTGAAATGTTTAACAACAAAAAATAAAATGCAAGCCTTCCAGGCCGGGTTTTGCTGATCTTGGAGGAGCTAGATCACGTTCCTCTGATGTGAGTGGTTCCTTTAGCCCATCTCTTTCCCCCTGATGAATCGATTGGAGGTAGGGTTCTATATGTTGGTGACATAAGGGAAAAGAGGCCTTACCAGGGGAATAGAGGTTGTATGGCCAAGGTGGAAACTGGATGTTCTGTTTTAAATTATTTTAACATGTATTAAAATTAAAGGCTGTGACCCTAGGCCGATCCTAGGGTCACAGGCGCCTGGGTGCAGAAATATTTCTGGTGCCCCCACATGGGCGTCGTCATTTTACTAACTCCTCCCCTTTACAAATGTTTCTATGGCAATGACTCAACCACAGAGATGCTCCCCCACGAAGTCTTCATTAATCTGGGATTCTTACGTGATCTCTTAACAATAAACAAAATGCAGAGTACTTTATTGGGACCTGGAGGGGAGCCTCTGTGATGGACACAGAGAGGGCTTCTGTTAGAGAGTCTGTTAGATGTTCGGCGCCCCCACCTCTGCAGGCGCCTGGGTGCAATGCACCCTGTGCACCCTGCCTAGGATCGGCCCTGTTGAAGTTATCTATAAGGATATGATGTTAGCAATTCCCCAAAGAAGTAGTGACATCCAAGAGTTACATTATGTTTATGTTTGGTGTAATAAAAATAAATGATACAATGCACAATTTAAATTTGCACATACAGTGCCTTGAAAAAGTATTCATACCCCTTGAAATTTTCCACATTTTGTCATGTTACAATCGAAAACGTAAATATATTTTATTGGGATTTTATGTGATAGATCAACACAAAGTGGCACATAATTGTGAAGTGGAAGGAAAATAATAAATGGTATTCAACATTTTTACAAAATGTCTGAAAGGTGTGACATGCATTTGTGTTCAACCCCCTGAGTCAATACTTTGTAGAACCACCTTTCACTGCAATTACAGCTGCAAGTCTTTACCAGCTTTGCACATCTAGAGAGTGAACTTTTTTCCCATTCTTCTTTGCAAAATAGCTCAAGCTCTGTCAGATTGGATAGAGAGCGTCTGTGAACAGCAAGTCTTGCCAAAGATTCTCAATTGGATTTAGGTCTGGACTTTGACTTGGTCATTCTAACACATGAATATGCTTTGATCTAAACCATTCCATTGTAGCTCTGGCTGTATGTTTAGAGTTGTTGTTATGCTGGAAGGTGAACCTCCGCCCCAGTCTCATGTCTTTTGCAGACTCTAAAGCCCTGTACACACGATCGGATATCTGATGAAATCTAATCCGATGGATTTTTCCGTCGGATATCCAATGAAGCTGACTTTCATCAGTCTTACCTACACACCATCAGTCAAAAATACGACCGTGTCCAACGCAGTGACGTAAAACACTACGACTTGCTGAGAAAAATGAAGTTCAATGCTTCCGAGCATGCGTTGACTTGATTCTGAGCATGCATGGATTTTTCTCCGATGGAGTTCCACACAGACGATCGTTTTTTTCTATCGGTTTTTTATCCATAGGAAATTTTTAAAACATGTTCTATTTTTTTTCACCGATGGAAAACAAACCGATGGGGCCCACACACGATCGGTTTGTCCGATTAAAACCATCCATCGGTCTGTTTTCATCAGACAAACCAATCGTGTGTACAGGGCTTAACAGGTTTTCTTCTAAGATTGCCCTGTCTTTTGCTCCATCCATCTTCCCATCAATCCTGACCAGCTTCTCTGTCCCTGCTGAAGAAAAGCATCCCCACAACAAGATGCTGCCACTACAATGTTTAACAGTGGGGATGGTGTGTTTAGGATGATGTGCAGTGTTAGTTTTCCACCACACATAGGGCCAGATTCACATATAATTACGTTGCTCCTGGGCAGCGTAACGCATGTGATTTACGTTACACCGCCGCAGGTTTACAGCCTTAGTGCCTGATTCTCAGAACACTTACCTGTAAACTTGCGGCGGTGTATCGTAAAAGCGCTCGGCGCAAGCCCGCCCCATTCAAATGGGGCGGGCACCATTTAAATTAGGCGCGTTCCCGCTCCGAGCGTACTGCGCATGCTCCGTCGGGTAAATTACCCGACGTGCATTGCGCTAAATGACGTCGCACCGACGTCATATGCTTAGACGTTAATGTAAATGGCGTCCAGCGCCATTCACGGACGTCTTACGCAAACGACGTAGATTTTATAAATTTCGACGCGGGAACGACGGCCATACTTAACATTGGCTGCGCCTCATAGACCCAGGGGCAACTTTACGCGTCGCAAAGGCTACGGAAACGTCGTAAATTCTCTGCGTCGAGCGCGCGTACGTTCGGGAATCGTCATAATTTGCTAATTTACATAAGCGACCTGGAAAACGACGTCGGCGACACCTAGCGGCGGGAAAAAAAATTGCATTTAAGATCTGACAGCGTAAGAGCCTTACGCCTGTCAGATCTAATGGGTATCTATGCGTAACTGATTCTAAGAATCAGTCGCATAGATACCCGGGGCCAGATTAGGACTTACGACGGCGCAAATGGTGTTGCGCCGTCGTAACACCTTTGAAAATCTGGGCCATAGCATTTTGCTTTTAGGCCAAAAAGTTCAATTTTGGTCTCGTCTGACCAGAGCACCTTCTTCCACATGTTTGCTGTGTCTCCCACATGACTCCTCGCAAACTGCAAATGGGACTTCTTATGGTTTTCTTTCAACAATGGCTTTCTTCTTGCCACTCTTCCATAAAAGCCAGATTTGTGGAGTGCAGTTTAAGTGGACGGCCATGTGTTGATATGTTTTTGTACCATACTCTTTCCATTTTTGGATGATGGATTGAACAGTACTCCTTGAGATGTTCAAAGCTTGGGATATTTTTTTCTAACCTAATCCTACTTTAAACTTCTCCACAACTTTATCCCTGACCTGTCTAGTGTTTGGTGTGTTCCCTGGCCTTTATGATGCTGTTTGTTCACTAAGGTTCTCTAACAAACCTCTGAGGGTTTCACAAAACAGCTATATGTATACCTAAATTACACACAGGTGGACTCTATTTACTAATTAGGTGACTTCTGAAGGCAATTGGTTCCACTAGATTTTAGTTAGGGGTATCAGAGAATTGATGTCCTTTTTTTCCCCACAAATAGAGCTTTCTTTTGGTGGTATTTGATCACCTCTGCGGTTTTAATTTTTTGCGCCAAGGGAGCTGAATATAAATGCACATCACACTTTTCAGATATTTATTTGTAAAAACTTTTGAAAAACATTTTTCATTTCCCTTCCACTTGACAATTACCGTATTTATTGGGGTATAGCGCGCTCCCGCGTATAGCGCGCACCCCTAAATTTGCCCAGAAATTCCTGTAAAAAAAAGATTTTTGTACTTAGTTTGGTGTCTTGCACGGCGTCCATCGGCGGCCTCGTCGGGTCCGGCGTCCGTCTGCGACTTCGGGTGTCCTCTTCGTCGGGTGTCCTTCTGCGGCGTCCTCCCCGCTCGTTTCCCGCTTTCCCGCGCCGAGTTTGAATACTGCGCCGGCATATATCGAGTATAGTCGGCAATGCACGGCTACTCTCGCGCTGACGTCCTGGACGTACAGGACGTGAGCGCGAGTGTACCCGAGACTGCCCGACTATACACGAGTGTACTGCGCTCGGTATATGCCGGCGCAGTATTCAAACTCGGCGCGGGAAAGCGGGTATCAGCGTATATCGCGCACCCACGATTTTGCCATGATTTTCAGGGCAAAATAGTGCGCGGTATACGCCGATAAATACGGTATGTGCCACTTTGTGTTGGTCTATCAGATGAAATCCCAATAAAATCCATTTGTAAGTTTTTGATTGTAACATGACAAAATTTTCAAAAATGTCAAGGGGTATGAATACTTTTTCAGGCTGGATGAAATCTGATTGCAGAACACCTTACTACTGACATCTGCATCACTCAATAGTCCTCTAAGACATAACAAGTTATTTACGAAAGGCTAATCCACTTTGCACCACAAGTGCAAAGTGCACTTGAAATTGCACTGAAAGTGCACTTGGAAGTGCAGTCGCTGTAAATCTGAGGGGTAGATCTGAAACAAGGGGAAGCTCTGCTGATTTTATCATGCAATCATATGCAAGCTAAAATGCTGTTTTTTACTTTCCTTGCATGTCCCCCTCGGATCTTCAGCGACTGCACTTCCAAGTGCACTTTCAGTGCAATTTCAAGTAGTTTGCACTTGTAGTTCAAAGTGGATTTGCCTTGCGTAAATAACCCCCATTGTGTTTGTCAATGGCTCCTTTAGCCTGTATTTGCATATTTCTTTGTCTCCAAAAGACTATTAGATTATTGGAAATGCCAAATTTCCTGATTTAGGTCTACCTATCTGTGCTGTGTATAGCGAACAATTAGGCCTCGTACAGACGACCGGATCTATCCGCTGGGATTGATCCGCGGATCAGTTCCAGCGGACAAATCCGGTCGTCTGTACGGCCTAGCGGATATTTTTCCACGGAGATTCGTCCAGCCGATCGATTTCAAGCGGATAGAAATTTCTTAGCATGCTAAGAAATCTATCCGATTGAATCGTGTCCAGCGGATTGATCCGGTCGTCTGTACAGACTCACCATCAATCCGTCCGCTCCCATCCCTCGCATGCGTCGTAATGATCCGACGCATGCGTGGAAGTAGTTACCTTCCAGCGTTGCGCACACGTCACCGCGGATGTATTCAGCGCGGATTTCGATCTGATGGTGTGTACAGCCGGTGGACCGTTTCCAGCGGATATCCTCTGGTGTGTACGAGGCCTTAGATTATTGGAAATGCCAAATTTCCTGATTTAGGTCTACCTATCTGTGCTGTGTATAGCGAACAATTAGATTGACAGAATGATTGAAAGCTTTTCTTGCCAACTGCTTTGGCCAGACATTATGAATATTATTAATTTAAATCCAAAGTGTAAAAATGTGTCATGAAAGATGATCACTGGGTGATTTATTCTCATATGTGTATGTATCTAGCTGCTCCATAAAGCACAAAGGGTCACTAATAAGCCACGGCTGATAGGGAGAAGTGTTTGAAGACTGCAGAAGGGCGATTTGATCTTTTGCTTGGCACACAGACTTTAAACAGGTGGCTGGAAAACAGCCCAACAAGCTGACGGCTTCTAAATCAAATCTGTAAAGATCAGAATATCTCACTTTGGTAAGAGACCACTTGAACATGACAACATCAATATTTACTCCAAAGAAATATACTGTTTTATAAACTGACATTTCAACTAAATGATAACCTAGAACCTTATGGGAGACTTGTTTGCATTAAAATTACAAAAGAGACACCAGGAACTTTGTGTGGACCTTTAGAGCCGGTTCACACTGGGGCGACCTGGGATCCGACTTCAAGTCTCCCCAAGTGGCCCCAAGTCGCGCGGTCGAGAAAATGAATGGAAGTGAATGGGAGCCGTCTTAATGTACACTACTGAAGTCGCTCCGACTTCAGAAAATGTTCCTGTACTACTTCAATCCGACTTCTAGGCAACTTGTAGGAAACTTGTACCCATTGATTTCAATGGAAGTCGCCTCAGAAGTTGGATCACTGTCTTAACTGAAGCAACAATACAGGAAGAGAACATACATTTCTCAGGCAAACCCCTCCCACAGAGCTGATTGTTGTTTGATTGGCCACTGGAAAGCCTCCTGTCCTGGAGGCAACTTAAAGTTGCCTTGTAAGTTGCCTGATGATTCATACGCAAGTCGTGTCCAAGTTCCCTCCCAAAGTCGTGCTAGTTGTGTTGCCCCTGTGTGAATGGGCTCTTACAGAAAGTAATAGTCACAATACAATACAGTCAGGGCTTTTTTTCAGTGGGAGCGTGGGGGAACGCAGTTCCGGCACATCCAGAACTGAATATATGTAATGGCAAGGGGTACTGGAGGATCTATTGACGCTGGTGCCTGGGGATCTTTTGTTGCTGGAGGGAATATATTTGCTGAGGATGGGGGTCTATTGTTGCTGGGTGAGTCTTATGTTGCTCGGAGGGATTTACTGTTGAAGAACGGGTATTTGTTGCAGGCGGATCTATTAATGCTGGCTACTGGGAAATCTATTGTAGTGGCCAGCTCCTGTTGGGCTGGTGCTGCTTTAAATTTAGGGGGAAGTCTGAGTGTTAATTGACATAAGTGATTTTAAGCAAATTTTACTTTTGTTCCAGCCATGGCAATGCTGTGAGTTACCACTATTGTTCGCCTGGGGTGTCGTTCCTACTCCAGTCCAAGGGTGGCAGCAGCTAGGTCAGGGTGATTTGGGTGTTCCCCCTCGGCAGCCAATCAGTGGGGATTGATCGTCCCGCTGTGCATTCTGGGGAGGGGTACTTAAGGGACAGACGTCATTGGACCGGGGTCGTCGATCCTAGGTCTGTCGTCCCACCACCCCGTGTGTGGCCCTCCTGGCCGGGGGTGCGTGTTCCTATAATCCTGGCTTCGGATCACGTTGGTCCGGTGTTGTGGTCTTCCAAGTAGGCCCAGTAAGCAGATTAGGTCTACGTTTTCAAGGGTGATCCTGCGCTGTCTGTCCTGAGGGAGGAAGCCGCTTGATGAAGGACCTATCATGGAGAGGACCGAGCACGAGGCTGGTGTCTCAAGAGAGGCCTTGAACTTCATCGAAGAATGCACCGTTTACTTAAAGCGGTGGTTCACCCTCCTTAACATCAGTCTAGCGCGAGCTACAGTATGCCTATCTGTATTTTTTTATCCCCGTACTCACTGTGCTATTGCACATTGAAGATTCCGACTCCCGCGGGGAATGGGCGTGCCTATGGAGAGGGAGGATGATTGACGGCCGGCTCTGGCACGTCACGCCCCCAGAAGACAGCCGAAGTAGGTCTCGGCTCTTCACGGCGCCTGCGCACAGGCTATGCGCAAGCGCCGTGAAGAGCCAAGCCTATTTCGGCTATTTCCGGAGAAGCGTGACGTGCCAGGGCCGGCCGTCAATCACCTTCTCTCTCCATAGGAACGCCCATTCCCCGGAATCTTCAATGTACAATAGCACAGTGAGTACGGGGATAAAAAATGTAAGACCGGCATACTGTAGCTCGCGCTACGATGCCGAATTTTATGCTAGAATAAAAAAAATATATATATTTTTTTTTAATAGGGTGAACCCCCGCTTTAAAGGCTTTATGGTGATCGCCTGTCAGTTCCAAGTTCTGCAAGAAGTTAATCTGGAGAGATTTGGTGTTGAATCCTGTGCTACGAGGATTCCGGACCAAAAGTATCTTCATCTGTGGGAAGGTCTGTGGCAGAGACTAGGTTAGTGCTAGGTTAGTGAGAAAAAACCTATCCAGGTGCGCAATACCCACTCTGGCTAGCGTGGCGACGAAAGCTGTGTTGTTGGAAGCAGGAGTGTTTCCCGACTGAATTAATACACCTGAACCTATTTACCTGTTACCCTTCCACCACTTTCACCACTTCGTTTATTCTTTTACCAAGTTCAGCAAATACAACTTTAAAAAGGAAGTGTAAAGTGTGAACTTTCTCTACTCTCATCCATTACCTCGGACAACAAGGAAATGGAGGTAACATGCTGCCCGAAGATATCCAGCAGCTCCTTCGAGGGTAGTGCTACACTATTATTGCTGGAGGGGACATATTTTTGCAGGGAAGGGCGGTATTGTCGCTGTGGAGGTCTGTTGTTGCCATTGGGGGTTATATTGTTGCTGGGGTGGGTCTTATGTTGCAGGGGGTCAATCATTGAGGTAGGGGTCTAGTATTGCTGGCTGCTGGAGAATCTATTGATGCTGGCTATTGGGAGTGTATTGTGAAACACAAGGAAAGAGGCGCCTCTGGGTGCAGTCATTTGTAAAAAGTAGACTTTAATCAGCATAAAGGAAATTAACTCACATTTATGTGGAAGTGACAGGCATGGTATATGTAATGTCAAAGAGACGCTCCCGAGTCTTCGGCCGTGTAAGTCTCCAGATGACAGCTGTGTCCTTTTCGACAGAAGGAAACGCTGGCTGCCGAATGGGGCCTCAAAACAAGGCTTGGAACACAGGGAAACAGCCGGCTGCACGGGATGACGTCATCAGGGGTGGGTGCGTTTCGTGAGAAGGCGCACTTGGATGTATTGGCAAGTCGCGCTCCTTTGTCAGCAGACAGTGTATTGTCACTGGAGTGTCCATTGTTGCTAAATCCATTTTACTGCTTTTCTTGTTATCAACAAATTCCATACAAAATACTTAGCACTATAAAATGATACTTGGTTCTGTATTCTCTAAAATGGGTGGTACTGGGAGGTGGATAGGAGGTGGAATCAAGGAACAGTGCTTGGAGGTGGGTAGGGGGCGGAGTCAAGGGCTGATTTAGAAAGGAGGAGTTCCTGCACCTATTCTCTGAGAAAAAAAGCCCTGAATACAGTACACAGCAATGCAATCCAGAACCATTTACAATTTTCAGGCAGCGTAATGCAGAAGAACTATAGATTTAAACATTCTCATAATAACAACAGAGAACAAACTTCAAACATTCCACATATAGACACAAAAATAAGAAAAACATGGGGATGTGGAGACATACAAGGTAGAGAATGAGTGCTATCAGTGAAGTAAACCTATGTTGTGCTCTGTGTTCAGCAGGACTCTTCGGCCCAGATTCTGAAAGGACTTACGACGGCGCAGCCAGTGCTGGGACAAGGCCATTTGGTGCCCAGGGCGAAGATGGCAAACTGCGCCCCCCCCCCATTTTTTATCTGCCATTTTTATTAACAAAGTGCTGGTCACCTCAGTCAGCCTCCTCCACCAGCACACTGGTGGCAATTGATGGGGCAAACTGGCAGCACACTGGCGGCAATTGATGGGCACACTGGCAGCACACAGTCTGTAACCATCAATTGTTGCCAGTTTGCCCCATCAATTGCCGCCAGTGTGCTGCCAGTATGCCCATAAAACGCAGCCACTGTGCCATCAAGTGGCTGTGTTTGATGGCACAGCTGAGTGGCTGTGTTTGATGGCACAGTGGCTGCGTTTGATGGGCACAGTGGCTGCGTGTGATGGGCACAGTGGCTGCGTGTGATGGGCATGGCTGCGTTGATTGCAATTGATGGGCACACTGGCGGCAATTGATGGGCACACTGGCGGCAATTGATGGGGCAAACTGGCAACAATTGATGGTGTATTGGCACAGTGGCTGCGTGTGTTAGCACAGTGGCTGCGTGTGATGGGCACAGTGGCTGCGTGTGATGGGCACACTGGCAACAATTGATGGTGTATTGGCACAGTGGCTGCGTGTGTTAGTACAGTGGCTGCGTGTGATGGGCACAGTGGCTGCGTGTGATGGGCACAGTGGCTGCGTGTGATGGGCACAGTGGCTGAGTGTGTTGGCACAGTGGCTGCGTGTGTTGGAACAGTGGCTTGCGTGTGATGGGCACAGTGGCTGCGTGTGATTGGCACAGTGGCGACAATTGATGGCACAGTGGCTGCATGTGATGGTACAGTGGCTGCGTTTGGTGGCATAGTGAGGCTGCAATTGATGATTTTTTTTTTTGCTAGTCAGAGAAGGCATGGTTCAAAATAACACAAAGTGCTGATCACCTCAGTCAGTCAGTCAGCTTACCCCCCCCCCAATACAGTCATTTAATTACTTGCTTTAACAAATGCTGTTCTGCTTACTTTTTAGTAGTCAATAAGTCTCCTTTGCAGTACTGTAGCGTAGCACACTGCTGCTAGGTTCCTAGGCACGCTCGGGCTCCTCGTGACTAGTCCTTGCCAGTTGCCAGCTCAGCAGACACAGCTCCCTGCGCAGTGCTGCTCCGAGTCCTCCCTCTCTCAGCCCGCCTCCGGCCGTGACGTCACGCGGCTTACGACGCTGGAATGGACCAACTGACTCCATAGGGGGAGTTAGTAAACAAAGAGGAAAGGGAGCCAGGAGGTGAGGAGCGCACTCGGCAGCCGCTGCCCGCGCTTACTACTAGTACTAGACACACAAGTGTACTGGTCTGGCGGGCGGCGGTCGCGGCTGCCTGTTTGTCAGAACTGCGCCCCCCTCCTATACGGAATGGTAGCGCCCAGGGCACTCGCCCCGCCCGCCCCTGCCTTGTACCGGCCCTGGGCGCAGCGCCATGTACGCCGTCGTAAGTCCTAATCTGACCCGTCGTATCTATGCGTCTGATTCTTAGAATCAGTTACACATAGATATCCATTAGATCCGACAGGCATAAGTCTCTTACCCCGTCGGATCTTAACTGCATTTTTTTTTACCGCTAGGTGGCGCTTCCGTCGAATTCCGCGTTGAGTATGCAAATTAGCTAGATGCGCGAATTCCCGAACGTACGCGCGGCCGACGCAGTAAAGTTACGGCGTTTACGTTAGGTTTTTCCCTGCGTATAGTTGCCCCTGCTATATGAGGCGCAGCCAATGTTAAGTATGGCCGTCGTTCCCGCGTCGAAATTTGAAAAAGTTACGTCATTTGCGTAAGTCGTCCGTCAATGGGGCTGGACGTCATTTACGTTCACGTCGAAACCAATGACGTCCTTGCGGCGTACTTTGGAGCAATGCAAACTGGGAAATTCCACGGACGGCGCATGCACCGTTCCTCAAAAACGTCAATCACGTCGGGTCACAGTAGTTTTACATAAAACACGCCCCCCTGATCCAAATTTGAATTAGGCGGGCTTACGCCGGCCGATTTACGCTACGCCGCCGCAACTTGCGGAGCAAGTGCTTTGAGAATACAGCACTTGCCCGTGTAAGTTGCGGAGGCGTAACGTAAAGCGGATAAGTTACGCCCGCACAAAATTACGCCGCTGGACGAGAATCTGGGCCTTCATATCTATTGCTGTTAATGGTTAGTTCAGTTGTGTTATAAGGTCTGAAACTGTCTGTTTTGTAATATCTTTCATAGCTTTTTCTTGAATTGTAATTCCTTCCATTTGATGTATTTTTTCAACTCATAGTATCCATTCCACTACTGGTGGGGGTCCAGGAGCTTTCCAATATTTTGGAATTGCCTTTTGGCCAAATTCAGGAAGTAGTGACTTCTTATGCCCCGTACACATGAGCGGTTTTCCCATCGGAAAAAAAAAATTATGTTTTTTTCCGATGGAATTCCGCTCAAGCCTGCCTTGCATACACACAGTCACACAAAAGTTCTGTGAACTTTTGACTGCCAAGAATGCGGTGAGGTAAAAGACTACGACAAGCCAAGAAAATAAAGTTCTATGCTTCTGAGAATGTGTCGATTTGTATCCGAGCATGCGCAGCAGAGCTGACCCACCCTCGTATAATGATGGCGGCTGGTGGGAAAGTGGTTAATATCACTTTAATTTACAGCATTTTTTCATACCTGCCTAAAACTTTGGCATGGTACTGAAAATCAGCTTTGTGTGCACCAAATGCTTTTACAGTTATTACCGTGTAAAAGTAGCCTTGACATCATCAATGTTCTGTGCATAGCCTGGACAGACAGCAGAACTGTGGGGGGAACCAGCAGACTCCACCTACTATTGGCTGCCCGTAGAAAACTACAGGAGAGGGCGGATACACGACCAGTATCCCTGCACAAGGAGAGAGAGAGGCAGTGGCCGGTCTTTATTACAGGAAGCTCCTGCACAGTGCAAAAATTTCACACTGGCTTACTGCTCAGGTCTAAAAAAAATAAATAAAAAGATCTCCAAGATTCAAGGAAGAATACACATGCCTCTTTTTTTTTTAGACAATATTGATTTATCTCAAAGTTCAGCTTTAACAATCTTGCGGAGTTGGAGCCATGTCTAGAACCCTAGGGGCATGTGTCTCCACCTGTTTCTTATTTTCAGGAGATCACGTACCTAACCATGTTTTGGTTCTTTGGCAAAGTTGCAATGGGCCCTTTGTTCAGTGTTGTAAAGCCCTCTCTAGTAAGTTTTGAGAGAACTAAGGATTATCTAGAATGGGCATTGGAAATGGGGGAGTTTACATTCCAATGAAGTCCATTACATTCCAATTAAGTCCATATCAGTAGTTGGGGTCAGATTCTTTTGGGATTTGTATCTCCAGAGAAATATGGATAGTTGTTGGCCCACTAGAGCTTCCTCAACATCCACCTGTAGCACCTTTGGGCTGCTAACAAATTTAGTTGTGCTAGGTGGTAACCAGCCTGGCTGATTTGTAGTCTTTGATTAACTGGTTTCTTTCCTAAGCGTGAGTTTAATTGTGATCTCTCTGTCAATAGGTGGCACTAGCATACAGAGCATGGAAATGCAATTATTTTAGTAAATATAAACGGCTAAAGACCTTTTCTCATCAGCAGTATATAGCAGTCTTGTGACTTCTATCAGTGTCTGGCCGAGCACTGGTTAAAGCTTGTAGGAGGAATTTTCATACTGCACTGAGCTGTCCTATCAGGATCAAGGACCCATAACTCTCTGTCTGGACCGTGCTGATTGGCCCTTTGATGATCACATGCACTCTCCCAAGAATAAAAAAGGCTCTAGTAATACACACCTAACTTGTTGACAAGTGCATGCATGAGGTCGGTGCTGTGTGCATGGCGGGACCCCATTCTGTTACTGGGATGAAGGTATACTGGACTGGTGGAGAGGGAGTGTGCTCGGCAGCGTCCCTCTTAATACAAACATACATCAAGTTACAGTGTGCAGAGGCATGGGACAGCACTTTCAGAAGAACTCTGTACTTTTATTACTGTACACAGTGTTACAATTCATCTCTAAGTTGGGAACCTGCCTGAATGTGGGACTTTCACACGACCGCATTCTCCGCCTGGTCCCAGCCATTGGTAAGCGTGTTCATGGCAAAAAGTACCCTCACATGCAGGGCAAAGTTGGCCCTGCCTGTATGTTTACCACTTAGCAATACTAAAGTTATACTGACACTTCTGCATAGGGCAGAGTGACTATACATATACAGTTGACCCCCGGAATTTGTGGGTGTTACATTCGTAGAGCACCAGCAAATTTTGAAAAAACACACATTTTGGATGTGGTAAAAAAAATGCCTATACGTATGGTAAATGACTATTTTAAAAGGTAAATACAGTAATCATTTAATTAAAGGAGAAGTCCAGCCTGAGCTTTTTAGGCTGGGCCTCTCCCCGCCCCTCCACTGCTCAGCGCTCCAATGAGCGTGGAGAAACAGAGAGAAAAGACGCTGACTGACAGTCAGTAGCTTTCCTCTCTGGGATCTGTGAGAACCGAGCCATCTGCGACGTTCGGTGGATTGGTTCTCAGTGCAGAGACAGCGGGGGACAGATGCAGCATCAGTCTGATGCTCCATCCACTGAGGTAAGTATGAATCAAAAATTAATTATAAAACACATACTTCTCTTTTAAAGCCTTATGCCACGTACACACGATCGATCAAACCGATGAGAACGGTCTGATGGACCGTTTTCATCGGACCAAACCGATCGTGTGTGCGCCCCATCGGTTATTTATCCATAGGTTAAAAAAAAGCAATCTTGTTTTAAATTTAACCGATGGATACCTAACCAATAGAAAAAAAAAACGATCGTTTGTAGGCACGTCCATCGGTTAAAAATCCACTCATGCTCAGAATCAAGTCGTTTTTTTTCAGCACGTCGTTGTGTTTTACGTCACCGCGTTCTGACACGATCATTTTTTTAACCAGTTAGCAACCGCCCTATAGACGAAATACGTCTACAAGGCGGTTGCTTAACTCTGGGAGGGCGTCAATGTACGTCCTCCCAGAATCGCTCTCCCGCGCGCGCCCTGTGGGGCGCACACATGGGAGTCTCCGTGACCGCCGGGTCCTCCGGACCCGACTGATCACGGATCACGGTAAATCGCCGCTGATAGCGGCGATTTACCACGTGATCGCTCCGTCCAATGACGGAGCGATCACTAGTAAACAAACCGGCGTCATGTGATGACGCCGGTTCCTCCCTCTCCTCTCTGTACCGAACGGTACAGTGTGAGAGAGGAGAGGGGAGAGAGCGGAAGCGGAAGCTGCTGCTGCTGCTGCGGGCTGGATCTGTGACACATGCAGTCACAGATCCAGCCATCGATCCCTCCCTGTGCAATACTCTGCAGTACCAGCCATACTCTGCAATGCCCCCACACTCTGCAATGCCCCCACACTGTGCAATACCCCCACACTGTGCAATACCCCAAAATACTCTGCAATGCCCCCACACTCTGCAATGCCCCCACACTGTGCAATACTCCAAAATACTCTGCAATACCCCAAAATACTCTGCAATGCCCGCAATACTCCGCAATGCCCCCAATACTCCGCAATGCCCCGCAATACTCCGCAATGCCCCGCAATACTCTGCAATGCCCCACAATACCCCACAATACTCCGCAATACCCCGCAATACTCCACAATACCCCGCAATACTCCGCAATACCCCACAATACCCCGCAATACTCCGCAATACCCCGCAATACCCCGCAATACCCCGCAATACCCCGCAATACTCCGCAATACCCTGCAATACCCCACAATACTCCGCAATACCCCACAATACTCCGCAATACCCCACAATACTCCGCAATACCCCACAATACTCCGCAATACCCTGCAACGTCGTCTATGGGGATTTTTAAGTAGCGAAGTTTGGCGCCATTCCACGAGCGTGTGCAATTTTGAAGTGTGACATGTTGGGTATCTATTTACTCGGCGTAACTTCATCTTTCACATTTATGCAAAAAAATGAAGAAAAAATACTAAATTTGCCAAATTTTATAACAGAAACAAAGAAAAATTATTTTTTTTTACAGAATTTTCAGTCTTTTTTCTTTTATAGCGCAAAAAATAAAAAACCCAACGGTGATTAAATACCACCAAAAGAAAGCTCTATTTGTGTGAAAAAAAGGCCGAAAATTTCATTTGGGTACAGTGTTGTATGACTGAGTAATTGTCATTCAAATTGTGAGAGCACCGAAAGCTGAAAATTGGTCTGGTTATTAAGGGGGTTTACGTGCCTAGTGGTCAAGTGGTTAACCAATGGTGTGTAGGCACGACTGACCATCAGTCAGCTTCATCGGTTAACCGATGAAAACGGTCCATCAGAACAGGGGTGCCCAACCAGTGACCCAATGGGTGGTGCCATTCGAATGGAACTTTCCCTTTATAGTGTTGTCGTACGTGTTGTACGTCACCGCGCTTTGCTTGAGCATTTTTTTTCACGTGTAATCGTGTGTATGCAAGGCATGCTTGAGAGAAATCTCAAAGTTTTGTCACTACACTTATTATTTTATTGGGTCTTTTTGAAGTGAACCTGACCTTTGACAACCTGTTCAGTGAACACTAGCTAAAAAAACAAACTACTGTTTGAACACAAACCTGCTGAACTAGATTGTGGAATGAAATCATAATAATCATGTGCAGAATATGTTTTGTTGTGTTTAGAGATTTAGAGATTGCTTACTGTGCACTGACATTTGTTAAACAGGATAATTTATATATCTGATCATTCTTTTTAACAATCAGGACATCACTTGTATCAGGGGTCAAGTCCTGGGGAAAAAAGTGTGGGAACTCCCACCCAAGATCCACTCCCCCACCATAAAAAAAAAAAAATGATACGCTCATATGCATAATTACTAATCAGATTTTTTTTTCTAAATCTTTCTTTTTTTTCTAAACTCGCGACAGACCTCCACAATGTCTCCTGGGAACAATGACAAAATCTCCCAGGAGACATTGCGGCATCGAGGAAGTGACGGAATACCCGCACACTACCCGATAATTCCATATACAGGAAGCGGCCAGTAACATAAAGGATTACTAAGGTTCGCCTGCCCCTGACAGTGACTCGAGCTGGGCATCGCCGCTTAGTGAAGGATTGGCTCGGGCGGCTTGGCTGCTCTAGTCCTGCAAAGGGAACTGAGTTCCTGCTGTGAAAAAAAGTGCAGGAACTCCGTTCCCACGCGTTCCCGCAGGACTTGAGCCCTGACTATGTTTAGGGTGAAATACAGCTATTGTCAGAGAAGCAGTAGGGGTAAGAGAGAATGGGGCCATGTTTGATAAAGACCACCTTACCTGGTTGAGGATTGCAGAACCTTTTCTTACCTCTACCTGTCAATTTAAACCATAGAGATATTGAGTTTCTCTCCAGTGTTTATTGTGTAGCACTTGATATTTTCAGACTGCATGTTACCTCAATTTTCTCGCCGTCCAGGGTGGATGAGAGTAGAGAAAGTTCAGGGTCCACACTTTATACTTCCTTTTTAAAGATTTATTTGCTGAACTTGCTAAAAGAATGAAAGAAGTGGTGGAATGGTAATAGGTAAATAGGTTCAGATGCGATATTTCAACCGGGAAACACTCCTTCTTCCTGTGACACAACTTTCGTCGCCACTCTAGCCAGAGTGGGTATTGCGCACCTGGATAGGTTTCTCTCACTAACCTAGCAGCCAGAATGTCGCACAGAATATGGTACAGTCTCTGACACAGACCTTCCCACAGATGGAGATACTTTTTGGTCCGGAATCCCCGTAGCACAGGATTCAGCACCCGGATCTCTCCAGATTAACTTCTTGCAGAACTTGAAACTGACAGGTGATCACCATCAAGCCTCTCAGTAAACAGTGCATCCTTCGATGTATGAAGTTCAAGGCCTCTCTTGAGACACCAGCCTCGTGCTCGGTTCTCTCCAAGATAGGTCCTTCATCAAGCGGCTTCCTCCCTCAGGATGGACAGCACAGGATTACCTTCAAAAGCGTAGACCCAATCTGCTAACTGGGCCTACTCAAAGACCACAACCCCGGACCAACGTGATCTGAAGCCAGGATTACATGAACACGCACCCCCGGCCAGGAGGGCGACACACGGGGTGGTGGAACGACAGACCCAGGATCGGCGACGACCCTGGACCAATGACATCTGTCCCTCAAGTACCCCCCCCCCCCCAGCATTCACAGCGGGACGATCAACACCCACTGATTGGCTGCCGAGGGGAAACACCTAAATCACCCCGACCCAGCCGCTGCCACCCCTGGCCTAGAGCAACAACTACACCCCAGGCGAACAATATTGGTCGCTCACAGCACAGTCATGGCTGGAACAGAAGCCAAATTTGCTCAAAATCATACATGTCTGAGTCAATTAACTCTCAGACTACCCCCTAAATTTAAAATAGCGCCAGCCCAACAGGAGCAGGCCACTACAATTGCTAAGTTTAAAGAGGAACTGCAGTCTGCTCACATAATTTATAATAAAAACATCTTTGCTATTCTGAAGCTTCCCTCAAACCACTTTGCATATTATTTTATATATATGGTGATTCTGTACTTGCCAAACATGCTGCAGAAATCTCCCTCCAGTGAGTCTGGCTGCAATCATTTTAACTGTGGACAGCTGAAACTGATGCCTGTTCACTTTCTGGATTTAAACTCTGCAGCTCCCATTGGCCCTCTTATGACTCATCCCCTCTCCCTTCCTGGCACACTCTCACACCAGAGTGAGAGAGAGAGAGAGCTGTGCATGATGTCATAAGCCTAGGCTTTTTTTCCAGACAAGAAACAGGAAGTGGGCTGTATAAGGTATTTACTGGCAAAAAAAAAAAAAAGTTTCACTATCTAAAGTTAAAACAACAAGGGCAGAAGATTTAATAGATGGAAAGATGAAAAATATACTTAAAGATCTATATCTGGGTTCATGCCCTTTCACTCCTAGCTATCCTTGAAAAATAGGAACACATACTAACCTCTGTTCTCTTGTATAGCTATTAAAAGGTAGTGAAGTATGTACAAAAATCGTAGTCATTGACTTGCACATTTCTGGCAGAGCCATTTTTGAATTTTTTTGCACACATGTTTAACTGCTTCAGCCCTGGGAGGATTTACCGCCTTCCTGACCAGAGCATATTTTGCGATTCTGTACTGCGTCTATTTAGCTGACAATTGCATGGTTGTGCAACTTTGTACTCAAGCAAAATTTACATTCTATTTTCTTCCACAAACAGAGATTTATTTTTGGCGGTATTTGATCACTAATGCAGTTTTTATTTTTTAGAATTTTTTTAAATTTAGAAAAAAAAAAGCAATATTTTTTTGCTATAATAAATAACCTCCAAAAATACATACAAAAAACTATTTTTTTCCACAGTTTAGGCCGAAATGTATTCTTCTACATATTTTTGGTAAAAAAAATCGCAATAAGTGTATATTGATTGGTTTGCGCAAAAGTTATTGCGTCTACAAAATAGGGGATAGGTTTTTGGCCTTTTTATTAATATTTTTTTTTTACTGGTAATGGCGGCGATCTGCGTTTTTTATCATGACTGCGAAAAACAGCAGCGGACAGATCAAACACTTTTGACAGTATTTTGGGACCATTGACATTTATACAGCAATCGGAGCTAAAAATAACCGCTTATTACTGTATAAATGTCACTGGCAGGGAAGTGGAAAATCACTAGGGGGCGATCAAGGAGTTAAGTGTGTTCCCTGGATGTGTTCTAACTGTACAGGGATGGGCTCACTACAACATGACAGTAGATCCCTGTCATGTTGCTAGGCAGAACAGGGAAATGTCCGTTCTGCCACTCCTCACAGCAATCGATTCCACGGAGCGCACACACGCTATGCAGGAATTTCAAAGAGACATATGGGTAGGCCCTTTTTCCTTCTGACACAATGGTCCTTGTGACAGTCTCACCCGGGACATCCCCGGACCCTCTTATGTCTAAAATCATCCTATGTCCACTAGGGGCATATGATATCTTGGACTACCTGAGATGGGATTATTATGTAATTATTATCCACAATATATTCCAGGATATCTGTAAAGAACTATTTACTGTTTGTTGATTCTGAACTCAACGGATTAATTGTAAGAGTGACTCATTCATAATGTTGGGACACATACTGTTAGATGCTAATGTCACCAACTCCAGCCATCTGTCTGTTCTCTGTGCTAATTGACCCTGCTATTGTGTGAAGATGTCCTGTGTTTACACTTATGATAATGTGTATTGTATAGCAGGTGAGCGAGGAGACGTGACGTCTACCCTGAAAGGTCATATCTATCAGTCGCCTAGTCTGGGTAAATGATTAGTTAATTAGCTCATGTTAATTTATGTTCTGGTTACCTCCTCTTTAACTGTATATAAGATTGTATTCTTGGTTCTATTAAACACTCCATTTTCAGCAGACAAACAAGTCTCGTCTCGTTGTGTGTGCTTGTGAGCAGCTGGAATATCTGATATCTATATCCAGACTGATAGGAAGCGGTATATGACGGAAGCACTCAAGCGGAGTGTGGGGCGTTCCGTTACAGTCCTCTCTACCACTATCTTGGATAGGTAAAATTAACATAATGAAGATGGCTTCTTTATCTTTTATCGAGTTTTACCTATTCCTGTTCCAGCATACTTTTGCAGAATACTACAACGTAAGGCCTCTTCCACACAGGCGGATTCCGTCGCTACGGAGTCTGCCAGCTCCTGCCGGCTCAGCAGGAGATCTCTCCGCTGATCTCCGCTGAGCTGGCAGATGACAAGTGCCTCTCTGCTCACTGAGTGGGGAGGGGCTTGTGCAGCACCGCTGTCTCCTATGGGGAGATCTGATGAAAACGGACAGCATGTCCGTTTTCATCAGATCTCACCTGATCCGATCCGTCATGGACGGATGGGGACCTATCGCCATCCGTGCGATTTTGGCGGATCGGATGTCAGCGGACATGTCTCCGCTGACATTCGACGCTCCATAGGACTGCATGGAGTGGCCGTTCAGGTCCGCCGTTAAAACTGGAAAGATGTATTTCTTATGATTTCAACACTGTATAAAAATCCCAATCAATCCTTAACCTACAATAGCACTTTTAACTGGTTCCCGACCGACTCACACAGATATACTGCGGCAGAATGGCTCTCCTGGGCGAAATCCCATATATAAACGGCTTCTCCGAGGAGAGCCTCTAGAGGGCGCGTGAGCACCGCCGGAAGCACGCGCACGGCTGCTGCACAGCGGGGAAACCGATGCGGGTGTCCAGCGGGCGCGATCGCCGCCAGCCACGAGCGATCACGTGCACGAGCGGCAGTACGGGGGTTTGTGTGTGTAAACACACAAATCCCCATGCTATCTGAGGAGACAAGACAGATTGTGTTTTTCTACGAAGTAGAAAACACGATCTGTCATCTCCTACAGTGAGTTCTCTTCCCCCCACAGTTGGAACACACAATAGGGAACATAGTTAACCCCTTGATCACACCCTAGTGTTAACCCCTTTCCTGCCAGTCACATTTACATAGTAATCAGTGCATATTTATAGCACTGATTGCTCTGTAAATGTGAATGGTCCCAAAAATGTGTCAAAAGTGTCCGACCTGTCCGCCAAAACGTCACAATACCGCAAAAAATCGCAGATCACCGCCATTACTAGTAAAAAATAATAATGATAAAAATGCCATTTAAATACCATAAATCTTTCCCATAGTTTGGTTTGCGCAAAAGTTATAGCATCTACAATCAATATACACTTATTGTATATATTTTTTTACCAAAAATACTGTATTTTCCGGCGTATAAGACGACTGGGCGTATACGACGACCCCCTAATTTTCCAAGAAAATTTTTAGTTTTGGGATATACTCACTGTATACCCCCTCCTTACTAGTCTTTCTGGAAGCTGAGGGGTAGCCAGAACCGCTGACAGAAACAGGCTTTTTCAAATCTCACTGTGCCATTACATTACATTCCTCACTGTGCCATTACATTACATGCCCCCACTGTGCCATTACATTACATGCCCCCACTGTGCCATCACTTGCCCCCACTGTGCCATCACTTGCCCCTCACTGTGCCACCACTTGCCCCTCACTGTGCCACCACTTGCCCCTCACTGTGCCACCACTTGCCCCCTCACTGTGCCACCACTTGCCCCTCACTGTGCCACCACTTGCCCCCTCTCTGTGCCATCACTTGCCCCCTCTCTGTGCCATCACTTGCCCCTCTCTGTGCCTGAACTTGCCCCCACTGTGCCTGAACTTGCCCCCCAGTGCAATCACTGCAAACGGTGCAATCACTCACTTTTTTTCTGAATAGCAGGCGGTGACATTCTCTGTGCTGCGAGCGTCAATGATTTAAAAGACGCGCCTTCTCCTCAGACTGTCCTGTGTTAGGCGGAACACAAATTTTCCCAGCAGCGCCTCTGTTCTGTGTTCCGCCTATCACGGACGTCTTCTCATCTCGTCCGAGGATGAGAAGGCATCTGTGATAGGAGGAACACAGAACAGAGGCGCTGCTGGGAAGATTTGTGTTCCGCCTATCACAGAACACTCTGAGGAGAAGGAGCGTCTTTTAAATCATTGACGCTCGCAGCACGGAGACCGTCCCTGGCATATAAGACGACCCCCGTCTTTGGATGCATTTTTTTGCATCCAGAAAGTCGTCTTATACGCCGGAAAATATGGTATGTAAAATAATACATATAGGCCTAAACTGAGATTTTTTTTTTTTTTTAAATTGGGATATTTACTATAGCAAAAAGTAAAAGATATTGTGTTTTTTTCAAAATGGACGCTCTTTTTTTTGTTTAGAGCGCAAAAAATAAAAACCGCAGAGGTGATCAAATACCACTAAAAAAAAAAAAGGACGTCAATTTTCTTTGGGTGCATGACCGCGCCATTATCAGTTAAAGCGATGCAGTGCCGTATCGCAAAAAATGTCCCAGTCATTGGGCAGTCAAATCTTCTTAAACTTAAAACCGGTCACTCTCTCCCACCGCCAATTGAAACTCCTATTACAGATCACTACAGCTGCAAAACTAACAATTGCCAAAGCTTGGAAATCCCCATCCTTAATGATTGCTGAAACTAAAAATAAAGTCAATCAAGCAATGATCCATGCCAAAACAGAGGCTATAACTCTAAGGCCTCGTACAGACGAGGGGATCTCCGCTGGAAACGGTTCGCCGGACCGTTTCCAGCGGAGATTCCTCCTCCGGATTTTGATCCGAAAATCCGCGCGGAATACATCCGCGGTGACGTGTCGCGCCGTCGCCGCGACGATGGAAGGTAAGTACTTCCACGCATGCGTCGAATCATTACGACGCATACGAGGGAGGGGAGCGAACGGATTGATCCGGTGAGTCTGTACAGACGACCGGATCAATCCGCTGGAAACGATTCAAGCGGATAGATTTCTTAGCATGCTAAGAAATTTCTATCCGCTTGAAATCGATCGGCCCGACGAATCTCCGCGGATAAATATCCGCTAGGCCGTACAGACGACCGGATTTGTCTGCTGGAACTGATCCGCGGATCAATCCCAGTGGATAGATCCGGTCGTCTGTACGAGGCCTAACTCTAACTATAAAATATCCAACTTTGAGAATATATGGAATCCCTGGATGACTCACTTTTTGCCTTCCAATTTTGATGCCTCCCTACTAAGACCTTGGTAATCTCAATTTATATTTCCATTCTCTGCATTCATAATATGTGTTTATGACCATTTTCTACCCCAGGGACCCCTACTACCTCTCATTTCTTTCTTCCCTATCTATTTTTTTTCCTACCTAAGATTATTTTTTCTCTTATCTTCTTTGTCTTTTCTGCCCCCCCCCCCCATTCTCTCTCTCCTTTTTCAACTAACTTTTTATATAGTTCTGGTAGCAGAACTTTTGTTTCCTTGGTTATCATTACTCTATACCAATTGTACATAGTTCCAATATGTAGTATAAGATTTTAGATTCTATAATAAATTATTATTATTATTTTTTTAATTATTTTATTTAAAAGACTATACTCTTGATAATAATTAATACCTTTTTTTCCCTCTTATCTGAGATCATCTTATATTAACCTGGTCTAAGTTGATTTTATCCTTTCTTATACAATGTATGATGTAAACTTTTGAGTAGTTTACATCATACTAATCTAGATCTAAAATTATTTTAGTTAAACTACTTTTAGTTTATGTTGGAACTACAATTCAATATTATTACCATATATGTGATCTTTTCTTTTGCTGCCACCATATGTATTTATGTATGCAAAAATTTTACAGGAGATATAGAGCAATATGGTGCCTTCTGTGAAACAGCCACTAGATGGAGTAAACGTCCAGGAACACTAAAGGAAGCATTTTTGTTTCTGTAAACTGCATATGAAAAGGGAGGACCACACAAGAGTGGAACATTTTAATTTAATACTGTAATTACCATTTTAAGGCTCCCAATGTGAGTGCAGCTGCAATTTTTGTTATTTTACAGTATAAATTCATATTGGAGTGTGGATGCCAACATTCCTACTTCAAAACAAGGGCTGGGGTTTTGTTTGAAAAGTCAGCAGCTTTTAAGCTCAAGAAAGCATATTAGACATCAGCAAGCTTATGCAGGGCTGTATATACACCCAACAACTGGTAATTTTAGTGATTTGAAGGTCGCACTTGAACAATTTTGAATAAACTGCATTATATTTCCATAACATTTAGGCCCTTTTCACACTTGTGCGACTTGCCCTGCGACTGAAAAGTTGCAGGGCAAGTCGTACCCCATGATTTCCAATGAGTACCATTCATATCGGTGCGACTTCAAGTCACCCAGACTTCAAAGTAGTCCCTGTACTACTTTGGGCCGACTTCAATGCGAGTTGACATCAATAGACCTCGAGTTTACACAGGCATTCCCTGAAATTGTGAGAGAAAATTACTACAAAATTAAATAGTAAAATACAATAGATATAAATATAATTATGCTGCTCCTCTGCAAATCAAGTAATACTTAATAGGAATGGTTGTGGAAAAAAGAGGGCGCCAGTGGATGCTAAAGGTGAATAAATCAATATAGAAATACATAAAAAAATATGGGCCAGATTCACATAGGAGAGCGGCGGCGTAACGTATCGTAGATACGTTACACCGCCGCAATTTTTCATCGCAAGTGCCTGATTCACCAAGCACTTGCGATGAAAACCTACGCCGTTTAAGTTAGACGTGCTCCCGCGCCGGACCTACCGTGCATGCTCCGTTTCCGAACTCCCGTTGTGCATTGCGCGCCGTGACGTAATTTTTTCGAGTGGCGACGCGCGTAGCGTAATTCCGTATTCCCGGACGGCTTACGCAAACGACGTTGATTTTTAAATTTCGACGTGGGAACGACGGCCATACTTTAGACAGCAATACACTTGCTGACTAAAGTTAGGGCAGCTAAAATGACGACTAACTTTGCGACGGGAAACTAGACTAGCGGCGACGTAGCGAACGCGAAAATCCGTCGTGAATCGCCGTAACTCCTAATTTGCATACCCGACGCTGGTTTACGACGCAAACTCCCCCCAGCGGCGGCCGCGGTATTGCATCCTAAGATCCGACAGTGTAAAACAATTACACCTGTAGGATCTTCTGGCTATCTATGCGTAACTGATTCTATGAATCAGTCGCATAGATAGAAACAGAGATACGACAGCGTATCAGCAGATACGCCGTCGTATCTCCACTGTGAATCTGGCCCTATGAGAATAATTGATAATAAGTCCACTATCCAAATAGTGCCACAGTAAACTGAAATGTATACAAATAAAAAGTCCCAATAGTGAACAGATTCCAATCTTCTTCAGGGACAAACCACTTGAAATATAGAGACGTGAATCTTGCTTATAGTAAGTTGCTCCTTCACCACATACGATGTTAATAATCATCCAAATGTGGAATCAGTCGGTCTTTAACCACTTCATTACTGGGCACTTAAACCCCCTTCGTGCCCAGACCAATTTTCAGCTTTCAGCTCTGACGCATTTTGAATGACAATTGCGCGGTCATACAACACTGTACCCAAATTATATTTTTATCATTTTTTCCCCACAAATAGAGCTTTCTTTTGATGGTATTTGATCACCTCTGCGTTTTTAATTTTTTGCCCTATATACAAAAAAAGACAGAAAATAAAAAAAAAAAAAACACATTGTTTGTTATAATAATATCCCCAATTTTTTTTTTTTAAATATTTTTTTCCTCGGTTTAGGCCAAAACGTATTCTTCTACATATTTTTGTTAAAAAAATCGCAATAAGCATATATTGATTGGTTTGCGCAAAAGTTATAGCGCCTACAAAATAGGGGATAGATTTATGATTTTTTTTATTTTTTATTTTTTTTACTAGTAATGGCGGCGATCTGCAATTTTTTTTGTCAGGCCTGCGATATTGCGGCAAACATATCGGACACTTTTGACACAATTTTGGGACCATTCACATTTATACAGCGACCAGTGCTATAAAAATGCACTAATTACTGTATAAATGTGACTGGCAGGGAAGGGGTTAACACTAGGGGGGTGAAGAAGGGGTTAAATGTATTCCCTGGGTGTGTTCTAACTGTGTGTGGAGGGGGACTGACTGGGGGAGGTGACCGATGCTGTGTCCCTATGTACAAGGGACACAGCATCGGTCTCCTCTCTCCCTGACATGACGTGGAGCTCTGTGTTTACACACAGAGCTCCACGTCCCTGCTGTCACCGCCGATCGCGGGTACCTGGCGGACATCGCGGCCGCCAGGCACGCGCATCGGCTTCCCAGCGATGCGCCGGGCACAGAGTTTCCCCGCTGCACGCCCCCAGCGGCGTGCACAGGGAATGTAAACAACAGGACGTCCAGGGACATCCAACCGGCACTTGAGAGCCGCGCTGTAGACGTCTTTAGTCTACAGCGCGGGTCTCAAGTGGTTAATCCTAACAAGGGAATGCACCATCACATAGAGGTGTTTAAAAATATGGTTCAAGATGAAGTATGAGATCTGCAAGTCAAACAATCTACCTCTAATTCAACTATTTGGCAAAGAATAAAACTAATAGAAGACAATAAAAATATAGTAGTTAGACCGGCGGACAAAGATTCAAATAGACAAATCTATCCATTTGAGATACCTGTGATTGAACTCGCTCTAGCATAACTAGAGGATAGTCTTTTTCAGGTTTGGGGACTAATAAAGAAGATCTATCCATTTGAGATACCTTTTTCAAGAAACTTGGATGTCAAGATGTTGGATTGGGAAACTAAGTCTGTATTGGTGGCACAATTGCGCCTAAGCCTCCTATATTGTCCCTTTGGGACAGACCCAAGCCACTGTGGATGGTGACAGCTCCGCATAGGTACAAAACCGTTTTGGTCAGTGGCCTTGAAGTATGTGAGGGTCTCAAAAGTAGTGCCATTTTTTCTAATGGTGAGATCTAGATAATGCACTGTGTTCAAATTATTCTCTGCTGTAAATTTTAGCCCATATTTGTTACTATTCATTTGTGCTAGATATGTTTGTAGAGTATCTTCTGTCCCCTCCCAAAACAGAATAATATCATCAATGTACCGTCTGTAAAACATGAGCGACTCATGTCTTTCAGAAAAAATTGTTTCTTGCTCCCATTTGTTCAGCACTATGTTAGCCACACTGGGGTCATACCGAGCCCCCATAGCCACGCCCCCAATCTGGTTATAGTACTGGTTGTTGGCCCAAAAATAGTTTTTGCCCATGGCTAATTGTAGGCCCTTGATAACATAGTTGATTTGAATTTTTTTGAGTTTTGCATCTTTAGACAGAGCCCACCTGAGTGCCTCCAGGGCATAATGGTGGGATATATTAGTATATAATGACTCAATGTCGATAGTGGCCATGATAGTGAATTATGTGGCCTTAAGATGTTGCATAGCTATTATAAGATCTTTACTATCTTTTAGGTAAGATGGACTACGGGAGACTAACGGTTTAAAGAACCCATCTAAGTATTCTCCTAGCCTGGAGAATAGGGAATTAATCCCACTTATTATGGGCCGGCCTGGAGGCTTTTCTTTATTTTTGTGAATCTTTGGCACTGTGTACATAACTGGCACCTTAGGTGCGTGCAGTACCAAATATTCAGCTTCTTTGGGGTCTAAAATTTGTCTTCCTACACCTTCGTTTACCCAATTTTGTAGTGCCCCTTTAAGTCTTGGTGTGGGGTCACCTTTTAATTGTTGATAGGTACTGTTATCATTGAGTTGGGTCTGCATCTCTGCATAGTAGTACTCACCAGTGAGCACTACCAGACCCCCCCCCCCCCTTTGTCCGCCGGTCTAACTACTATATTTTTATTGTCTTCTATTAGTTTTATTTCCTGCCAAATAGTTGAATTAGAGGTAGATTGTTTGACTTGCAGATCTCGTACTTCATCTTGAACCATATTTTTAACCACCTCTATGTGATGGTGCATTCCCTTGTTAGGATTAAAGACCGACTCATTCCACATTTGGGTGATAATTAACATTGTATGTGGTGAAGGAGCAACTTACTATAAGCAAGATTTACGTCACTATATTTCAAGTGGTTTGTCCCTGAAGAAGATTGGAATCTGTTCACCATTGGGACTTCGGACCGGCTCGCGGGCGCGCACTCGCGACCCACGGCTGGGCACTTAAAGAGGACGTACCTGTACGTGCTTGTGCCCAGCCGTGCCATTCTGCCGACGTATATGTGCAGGAGGCGGTCCTTAAGTGGTTAAAATCGCTGCTCCAGAAAAAAGGACCATGATACATGTTCCCTGGGGCAAGACCCGGGTCCTCAAACTCGTTTTCCGACAATAACTTGCATATTAGGCTTTAAAATGAGCACTTTTGAATTCGAACGTTCGAGTCCCATTGACGTCAATGGGGTTCTAAATGTTTGCGCGAACGTTCGGTCCGTTCGAAGGTTCTGGTGTGAACTGAACGGGGGGGGGGGGGGGGGGGTGTTCAGCTCATCCCTATTTAGAATAGCTACTTGTGAATGTTCTCATAAACAGCTACCCTCTCAGGGAAGTCCAGGGTACCTGTGGTAAAACAGGTATCCAGCTGGAGGGATCCAATGCCCAAGAACAAAGGGCCACCCCGGTGTAACTGGAGTACTCTAGTAGCATGTAGGTCTTCTGGAGAAGTTGCATTTTTCAGGATCAAGCTAAACTGCCCAAAAGTCAGCTCTGATAGTGGGGGGTCACTCACCTGGCTGTAGATCATTTGTCCAGCCACCTCTGCCTCATCAGGTGTGGCCTTTCTGGGTTGCTGAGGGAGGAAATATAAGACATTTTTACTCCATGGGCATGTCTGGGAACCCCGTGAGCTATGAGAAATTATGTCAGAGGGGACTGTGTCTGTAACTGAGCATGGTGAGGAAACACTATGTACAGTGCCTTGAAAAAGCATTCATACCCCTTGACATTTTCCACATTTTGTCATGTTAAAAACTTAAATGTATTTTATTGGGATTTTATGTGATAGACCAACACAAAGTGGCACATAATTGTGAAGTGGAAGGAAAATTATAAATGGTTTTCATTTTTTTTTTTAAATAAATATGTGAAAGGCGTGGTGTGCATTTGTATTCAGCCCCCCTGAGTAAATACTTTGTAGAACCACCTTTCGCTGCAACTACAGCTGCAAGTCTTTTTGGGGATGTCTCGACCAGCTTTGCAAATCTAACGAGTAAAATTTTTGCCCACTCTTCTTTGCAAAATAGCTCAAGCTCTGTCAGGATTTAGCGCATCTTTGAACAGCAATTTTCAAGTCTTGCCACAGATTCTCAACTGGGTTTAGAGCTGGATTTTGACTGGGCCATTCTAACACATGAATATACTTTGATCTAAACCATTCCAATGTAGCTCTGGCTGTATGTTTAGGGTTGTTGTCCTGCTGGAAGATGAACCTCTGCCCCAGTCTCAAGTCTTTTGCAGACTCTAACAGGTTTTCTTTTAAGATTGACTAGTATTCCATCCATCTTCTCATCAACTCTGACCAGCTTCCCTGTCCCTGCTGGATAACAGCATTCCCACAACATGATGCTGCCACCACCATGTTTCACGGTGGGGATGGTGTGTTCAGAGTGATGTGCAGTGTTAGTTTTCTGCCACACATAGCGTTTTGCTTTTAAGCCAATTAAACTGTGTTCTTCTCTGACCAGAACACCTTCTTCCACATGTTTATTGTGTCCCCCACATGGCCTCTCACAAACTGAAAACAGGACTTCTTATGGCTTTCTTTCAACAATGGCTTCCATAAAAGCCAGATTTGTGGAGTGCGCGACTAATAGTTGTCCTGTGGACAGATTCTCCCACCTGAGCTGTGGATCTCTGCCGCTCCGCCAGAGTTATCATGGGCCTCCTGGCTGCTTCTCCGATTAATGCACTCCTTGGCCAGCCTGTCAGTTTAGGTGGAGGGCCATGTTTTGGTAGGTTTGCAGTTGTGCCATAGTCTTTCCATTTTTGGATGATGGATTGAACAGTGCTCAGTAAGATGTTCAAAGCTTGGGATATTTGTTTAAACATAACCCTGCCTAAACCTCTTTACAACTTTATCCATGACCTGTCTGGTGTGTTCCTTAGCCTTTATGATGCTGTTTGTTCACTAAGGTTCTCTAACAAACCTGTGAGGGCTTCACACAACAGCTGTATTTATACTAAGACTAACTTACACATAGGTGGTCTCTATGGCCCAGATTCACAAAAGAGATACGACGGCGTATCTCCTGATACGCTGTCGTATCTCTGTTTTAGGGTCTTCCTAACTATGCGACTGATTCATAGAATTAGTTACGCATAGTTAGCCCTAAGATCCGACAGGTGTAATTGAATTACACTGTCGGATCTTAGGATGCAATACCTCAGCCGCCGCTGGGGGGAGTTCGCGTCGTAAACCAGCGTCAGGTATGCAAATTAGTAGTTACGGCGATCCACAACGGTTTTTCGCGTTCGCTACTTCGCTGCTAGTCTAGTTTCCCGTCGCAAAGTTAGTCGTCGTTTTAGCTGCCCTAACTTTACACAGCACACGTATGTGCTGTATAAAGTATGACCGTCGTTCCCGCGTCAAAATTTAAAAATGTTTTGTTCTTGCGTAAGACGTCCGGGAATAAGAAAGTACGCTACGCACGTCGCCGTTCGAAAAAATGATGTCACTTTGCGCAAAGCACGGCGGGAATTTCAAAACGGAGAATGCGCAGTAGGTCCGCCGCGGGAGCGCGCCTAATTTAAATGGCACACGCCCCTTTTGAATTACGCGGGCTTACGCCGAAGGCCGCCGGCGTAAGTTTTCATGCAAGTGCTTTGTGAATCAGGCACTTGCGATGAAAACTTGCGACGGTGTAACGTATCTAAGACACGTTACGCCGCCGCGATTCTACGTGAATCTGGCCCTATATACTTATTAGGTGACTTCTGAAGGAAATTTGTTCCACTAGATTTTAGTTCAGAGTAAAGGGGGCTGAATACCAATACACGCCACACGTTTCACATATTTATTTGTAAAAAAAAGTTAAAAACCATTTATCATTTTCCTTTCACTTCACAATTGTGCCACTTTGTGTTGGTCTATCACATAAAATCCCAATAAAATACATTTTTGGTTGTAACATGACAAATGGAGGAAAACCTCAATGGGTATGAATACTTTTTCAAGGCACTTTGTACCAATGAAAGACAGAAGTGTGTGCCAGCGCTGGAGTTTGTATAAGTAAGAGGAGGCCAATAGTGTGCTAAAAATGGACCTTGTTTTACATGACTTGAAATAAACAGCTTTACTTCTACTTCTTTACTAGACAGTAAATAACATGGGCAGTAAGTTAATAAATTGTTCTAGAACAGGCTGAAACTGTACGTCTTTCTTTTAGAACTCCAACACTCTTTGTGAAAGAGCTGTAGATGCGTGGGAGTAAATAAAATGTCTAGCAGAGTGAGATTGAATCAGGCTCAGTTTATTTCTGACAACAGTCCTCCTAGTATTCAGTTTCATTCAAGCAAGTTCCTTTTCAGCGGCAGATTTCTGGTACACAGATATTTCTGTTGGCCCTTTCGGAGGAGTTAAAGCAATGCTTCTATAGAAAAAGAAAAACATGTGGAAGAATACATATCGGCCTAAACTGAGGGAAAAAATTTGCTTTTTAAAAAAAAGTTGGGGCTATTTATTACAGCAAAAAGTACAAAATATTGTGGGTCAGATCCACAAAGATCTGCCCCGGTGCATTGTATATGAGATACGCTACGCCGCCGTACCTTACCTGGCTTTAGTTCGAATCCAGGAAGATTTCGTGCCGTAAGTTACGGCGGCGTAGTGTATCCCAAGTGGCGTAACGGTGCGGAATTCAAATCGGCGATTAGGGGGCGTGTTTCATTTAAATGAAGCGCGTCCCTGCGCCGAATGAACTGCGCATGCGCTGTCCCTAAATTTCCCGCCGTGCTTTGCGCTAAATGACGTCGCAAGGACGTCATTTTTTTTAACATAGACGTGAATTACGTCCATCCCGATTCACGGACGACTTACGCAAAAAAACAAAAAATTCAAATTAAACGCGGGAACGACGGCCATACTTAACATGGCAAGTCTAACTATACGCCACAAAATACCAGCTTTAACTATACGCCAGAAAAAGCCGACTAGAGACGACGTAAAGGAATGCGCCGGCCGCTCGTACGTTCGTGGATCGTCGGAAATAGCTAATTTGCATACCCGATGCGGAAAACGACGTGAACGCCACCCAGCGGACTCCGAAGTATTGCATCTTAGATCCGAAGGCGTACGAAGACGTACACCTGTCGGATCTAACCCAGAAGCCGTCGTATCTTGTTTTGAGAATTCAAAACAACGATACGACGCAGGAAATTTGAAAGTACGCCGGCGTATCAGTAGATACACCGGCGTACTCGCTCTGTGGATCTGCCCCTGTGTTTTTTTTATAAATTGTCACTCTTTTTTTATTTATAGTGCAAAAAAAAACAAAAAAACAGAGATGATCAAATACCACCAAAAGAAAGCTCTTTTTGTGGAAAAAAAACCACGTAAATTCTGTTTGGGTACAGCGTCGCACGACCGCGCAATAGTCAGTTAAAGTGACGCGGTGCCGTATTGCAAAAAATGGCCTGGTCATTGAACAGTCAATTTTTCCAGGGCTGAAGTGGTTAAGAGCAGTAAATAACAGTGTCCTAAAGTGAGGCCTCACACTATCTTCACCGGCACGTTGGAGCTCTAAGAACAAGGGTCCTTTGATGTAACAGAGTGATAAGGAACAGGGTAAGATGGCTGTCTTTTAATATAACACTCCTCTATGCAATCCGGGCAACAGATATCTGTGCACAGTGTTCAAATTTGGAATTTTTGAAAGGCAATGAGATTTCTGGGCAAGAGCCCCCTCACCAATCTTGTACACGTTCAGCAGTCCCCCGAAGGGCGATCAAACGATTCTCCTAATCACAGATGTGTTGCAATGGCGTTCAGTCTGCTGACCTAGTAAATCGGCCGATTCCGTGCTGCATTGCTGCAGAGCGTCCTGCAAGCATGTGGTGTCCTGACCCATTGGAGATAGAGCTGTAGGCTGTGTGCCCCTTGGTAGGCCACAATCCCCTTCTCAAAGCGACGAGATGGAGTCCACATGAGGGGATCCAGCAAGCAAAGAGGCTTGGGCCTAGTCCACCCTGTACTTTTATAGTCTCTCCCACCATTCTCTTGACTCTCTGCCGTGCAGCCTGGGATTTGCAGTCCTGCCACCTTAAAGGTCAGTCAGGCTGCTATGTGCTGGGAGTTTATATCCCACAGCTCTCTGCTGCTGCTCCCTGATGATTGTCTCTTAGTCTCTGCCAATAGGAAGGCAGGGGAAAGAGCAGAGCGGGTGGATACCTGTGTGTGTGAGTGCCGCTCTGCACACAGAGAAAATAAAGGGGAGAAAGCCCACGCAGGGGCTGACAGATGTGCCAATGCCTGTGTCAGTCTCTGCCCGGTGGCCACTGATGGGGATAACAGGAGGTGCGGGAGCCGCGGGTAGCAAAGCAGACCCCCTGCTACATTTACAATGCTTCACAGGTTATTCACAAACTATAGAACACTGATCTCTAAAATAAAGAGTTCCTTGGTGATATGGGCAAAATCATATCCAATGCCTCTTTGGGGGGGGGGGGGGTGAGTGAGGGTGAGCAGTCCTTTTGATGCAGCTCAAAATAATGTTGTAACAGAAAGTGTACTGTGGATACTTAAGCAGGCTTTAATCAGCGAAGGAAAGTAAATGGGTCTCCTTGTTCATTGTGAGGCTTTTGATGACAGAAGCAAGTAAAAGTGTCTGTATGCAGTATCTCTTGGAATGCAAATAAGGTGGGCTTCTGCCCATTGACCAATTTGATGAACACCAGGCTTGTCGGAATGACGGGAAGATCCCGAAGCAGGCTTCTGCAGAGACTGAGATCTGGAAGAGGGATGCTCGACTGCACACCCTGCACAGAGTGATTCAGTCAAATCTGTGTTGCAGATGATGAGAGTGGCCTCTCGATTGTCACTTGGCCGACTGAAACTGCCTTTATCGGATACAGCTCCACACTCCCATTCACGATCATGGGTGAAGGCCGGAGTCCCAAGAGAGCGATCCCATTCCAACACAGGCTAGATATTACCTATCCCAGCATTATGTTCTCTCTCTTTAGCCACCTGCAACTTGCATTCCATAGCAAACCGACTTCACACTTGCCTCTTTGGACCACATGTGCCATAATCCTTTGCTCCACTCTCAGGTATTATTCGCTCTACGCTTAGAGCGTGACAACATAGAGTCCTGGCTGAGCACTAGAGAAAGAGACCCCACTGAAACAAGTGCCACAGAGTGTCTCCTGATAATGCCACCAATTTTAGACAGCTCCTGGCTACATCCTTCCCCCACTTGAAATCTTTGGTCCTCCAAAAAGGTAGAAGTTGCACAAGATACTACCTACCAGAAGTTAGTAATAAGGCTTACACAGGAATTATACCAACATCAACCATAACCTAAATTTAACAGGTATTGACACACTTTTGGATTTTGTAAAAACCATTTAAACATAGTTACATAGTTAGTTACATAGTTAGTCAGGTTGAAAAAAGACACAAGTCCATCCAGTTCAACCACAAAAAAAAATTAAAAAACAGTGTCAGGTCAAGATCACCCCCTACCCAATGGACAGTAGCAGGGTCTGGCATGGGGTTCTGCCTTTGGTGAGTATTAGGGATGAGCCAGATGTTCGCCTGTTCGCCGAATAGTGAACAATTTGGGGTGTTCGCGGCAAATTCGAAAGCCACGGAACACCCTTTAAAAGTCTATGGGAGAAATCAAAAGTGCTAATTTTAAAGGTTATTATGCAAGTTATTGTCATAAAAAGTGTTTGGGGACCCAGGACCTGCTCCAGGGGACATGTATCAATGCAAAAAAGGTTTTAAAAACGTCTGTTAAAGTGAAACAATAAAAGTGAAATACATTTTGTGCCTGGGGGGGTGTCTATAGTATGCTTGTAAAGTGGCACATTGTTCCTGTGTTTAGAACAGTCCCTGCACAAAATGACATTTCTAAAGGAAAAAAGTAATTAAAGCTACTGACGGCTATAATGAATTGTCGGGTCCCGGCAATACAAATAAAAGTCATTGAAAAAATGGCATGGGTTCCCCCAGTCCATTACCAGGCATTTTTTATTTTATTTTGGCGCCGGGTTCCCCTTAAAATCCATACCAGACCTGAAGGGGTTCCCCTTAATATTCATACCAGACCCTTCAGGTCTGGTATGGACTTTAAGGGGAACCCCGTGCCAATATAAAAAAAATGGCTTGGGGGTCCCCCCAAAAATCCATACCAGACTCTTATCCGAGCACGCAACATGGCAGGATACAGGAAAAGAGGAGGGACAAGAGAGCAATCGTAATCTGGAAGCCCCCTTTAACAAAGGGGACCCCCAGATCCTGACCCCCCTATATGAATTGGTAACGGGGTACATTGTACCCCTACCATATTACAAAAAAAGTGTAAAAAAATTATAAAAAACACACAGACACGGCTTGGGACAAGTCCTTTATTAAAAAAGAAAAAAACATTTCAGAGATGTAATCCTCACTCGAGACGGGATATTTAAAAACACGCCGCCACGATCCGATTCGCCTCCATGGGAGGTGGCCGCCGAATGATGCTAGACCCGCCGTGACAGCTCTTAAATAGCTGAGAGCAGTGCCACCAGTGACATGCACAGGTGACCCCGCCCCCTCTGACGCATCGGGGAAACGCAGCGGGGTTACCCAGTGACATGTACGGGTGACCCCCCCGGGGGTTTCCCATGGCATAAGAGGGGGCGGGGTCACCCATGATGCCACAGGGAAACTGCCGGAAACCCCTGTTGCTTCTGAGGGGGGCGGGTCACCCGCGCATGTCACGAATGGCCCCGCCCTCAGCTATTTAAGAGCTGTCACGGCGGGCCTAGCATCATTCAGCATGCGCCTCTCATGAAGGCAAATTGGATTGTGACGGCGTGTTTTTCTGTATCCCGACTCGAGGAAGGATTACATTACTGGAATCACATGGGGGGGCAGGATCTGGAGTCCCCTTTGTTAAAGGGGGCTTCCAGATTCCGATAAGTTCCCCGCCCGTAGACCCCCACAACCACAGAGCAAGGGTTGTGGGGATAAGGCCCTTGTCCCCATCAACATGGGGACATCCTCCCCATATTGAGGGCATGTGGCCTGGTAGGGTTCAGGATTGGGGCTGCTCTCTCATCCCCCCCCATTTCCTGCGGCCTGCCATGTTGCATGCTCGGATAAGGGTCTGGTATGGATTTTGAGGGGGACCCTCACACATTTTTTTCAAAATTTGGGTTTGGGGTTCCACTTAATATTCATACCAGACCCAAAGGGCCTGGTAATGGACTGGGGGGAACCCATGCTGTTTTTTTTCAATGACTTTTATCTGTATCACGGGACCCGACAATTAATTAAAGCCACAAGTAGTTTTAAAGGACTTTTTTTCCTTTAGAAATGTCATTTTGTGCAGGGACTGTTCTGAACATGGGAAAATGCACCACTTTACAGGCATACCATAGACACCCCCCAGGTTACAAAATTTAAAGGAATATTTCCTGTTTATTGTTTCTTTTTAAGCGTTATTAAAATCACTGCTCCCGAAAAAACGTATGTTTTTAAAACTTTTCTTGCATTGATACATGTCCCCTGATACACTTTTTATGACAATAACTTGCATATTAACCTTTAAAATTAGCACTTTTGATTTTTCACGTTCGTGTCCCGTGACTTTAATGGTGTTCGCGTGTTCGAAACAAATTCTTTGCCTGTTTGCATTTTCTGCTGCGAACCAAACTGAGGGGTGTTCGGCTCATCCCTAGTGAATATCAGTTCATCAGAGCTTTCACCTAGGACAGGGGTCTTTAAACTATGGCCCTCCAACTGTTCAGGAACTACAATTCCCATCATGCCTAGTCGTGTCTGTGAATGTGAAAGATCCCTGTCGTAGGACACCATACATTAATCTTTTGGAAGGGTTTACATTTCGTCTCAGTCTAATGGGCAAAAAAGCTTCAGACAGACACGTATGTCTATGTCCAGGTTCTCAGCATTGGTAGAGTTGGGTGGTCCAAGGGAGGAACTAGCATGGTCTAACTCAAGCAAAGGGAGACCCGCTACTTCAGTATTAGTAGGTGTAAGTGCATGGCTTTCAAGAGGTTCCAACTCCGATGATATGGCTCTTGTTTTGGGGGACAGTCTGGTTCAGGTAGTAGTAGGTATTTGTCCCTGATACTGATAAGATCTCTAACACCTCCTTCAGTGGACGGGTTGATGATTTCGGTCTTGATTTCATTAACCCTCTCAGGAGGAGACAGAATTTTCACTTCTGAACTGGAAGGACTTTCTCTCTCATTTTCAGTGGTTCAAGGTCAAGAGTTTGCTTCTGATGTTAAAGGCCAGAACCAATGAGGCACTGTTTCCTCCTCTTCACTGTCTTCATCTTCCACCGCCAAAGATGGGCTTGGACACCGCTGGCGCAGCCAGGTTTTTGGAGATGTCAGTTTACTACTCAGGGGAGTTGTTGTCTGAGGTACTCTGACAGCATTGGAGAGTGAAAGCAGGTGGTTGTGATGCCATATCTTCAGAGGGCCCTTTCCGTTCAGGGAGGATATGATACACCGGTATACCAGGGAGCTGCTTCCAGACAATAATTGCTTTCAAAGTCTCTGCCTGGATCATAGTGTACCCGTATGGGTAAGCCATATTGCACAAAGAACTTCTCAACCAACACCTTTGCCACTGTGGTGGCTTGCTGATCCTTGGTGGGGTAAGCTTTGGCTTATTAGGGGAAGTGATCAGTCAACACTAGAACAATGCTTCTGCCACCGCTATCAGGCTCCAGGCATAGAAAGTCGATGCAAACCAACTCCATGGACTCTTGACTTTGCAGATGTCCCATGGGGGCAGCTTTCACTGGTAGAGTCTTTCTTTGGATACACTTATATTAGACCAATAGAACTCTGACTGTCCGGAAAGTTCTATCTGGGCCTAAGTGTCCATGTTCATTATGCAGTGCTCCCACCAGCGGCGAGCGTTGTTTTTCCTGGCAAGAATCTCTTGCGGGCCGAGTGTACAGACTCTCCATTCAAAAGAACCACCATTCTTTTGAATGGCACAAACGCAGTGACGTCATTGTCTACGACAAGCATGAATTTGTCACATTTGATGCCGTCGCCGCCATCTTGCTACACCCTACCTATGCCTTAGAAGCTACCGTGCATGTGTCAAAGTCATTTCGAGCATGCGCAGGTTTCCACGACGATAGGTAAGTATACAGACCCTCGGGTTTCTTGGCAGGAATACACTGCCGAGAATCATGACGAGAAAATAGAGAGCAGGTTATCTATTTTTCGCGTCCAGATTCTGGGCAGTTTTCTTGACGAGAAACCTCAAAGCCTCATAAACACGCATGGTTTACTCGGCAAGAAAGCTCTTCCAGCAGTTTTCTTGCTGGTTCTTGCCGAGAAAACCGTTCGTGTGTTCAAAGCTTAAGCCTTCAAGCGCAGGAGATTGTGTTGTGTTGCTCCAAGCTGACCTAGGTCCTGCCCCACTTCTTCTCTTGATAGGACATTCACATACCTGTCTTTACCTGTTTAGTAAACTGCATGTTACTGCCAATCTCGGTCTGATTTCTTGAACTATTCACCTATGCTGATAAAGTATTACAGTGTACCCATTTCATTTTTAACTATCAGTAATTAGCACCTTGGCTGTAGAATGCAATTAAATATTACCTTCCTATTAGTGCCAAACACAAGGACACCCCTACCTTTTCAAGCTATCTGCCAACTTGGATCAGTTTAGGAGAGAGAGAGAAGTGTGGGTCAGATACTACATCAGGGATACTGAATCTTTGGAGCTCCTCTGATGTTTCTTGAAGCCATAAAACGTATTTGGCTCCTTCAGTAGTGGGCTTTCTTTAACACATAGCTGTCATCACCTTTTAGGAGACAGACAGTGGAAATGATTAGAGTTTCTCTTCACAGGTCTGGAACGAAATAAAAAGGTCAGGTTAGCAGCATATTGCTAAGGAATGGGCTGTCTAGTGAAACCGCGGGCCTGTTTTCACTCACTTCCCATAGCAACTAACCGGATTTTCGCTATCATTTTCTAGTGATGATTAGAGGATTAAAAACTAACCTGGTTGGTTGCAATTTGAAAGATAATACAAGAGCCACTGGTTTTATCTGTACAATATATGACATCATTTTGGATTGATAAAAAGGACTGTATAATTGTATGCTTCTTCCATATTCATACACACAGTAGTAGCCAGCAAGCTCCTTGGCATGTTTATTTTGCAATCAGATTGTACATTGTATGGGTCTCTTTCAGATGGGCAGTCAGGGGGCTTAACAAGTGGCACCGCTTGTCAAACTCACCTATTGAGTTCAATGGGGCCATTCTGCAACCATGTACAATGCATGTGATTGTGGAGTGGTAGAGAGGCATTATAGGGTTAAACAAGGCAGTGTGGAGGCAACATAACACCTCCTCATCGCCTGTCAAATGCCCTCTGAAAAGAGTTCCCTCTTCACTTCTCACTTTTCGCTTTTCAGAGGGCGAGCAGAGGTGTGTGTGTGACGACCAGACAGTGACAGTCCCGATGCCCAAAAGCTGATGCAATCCCAGTGTGGAGATACTGTAGGTGTCACTGCTGTGCTGAATTGATGTTCAGAGTCCTGCAGTAGTAGGCCAGCAATCTGTCTCTGTAGGAGAGCGGCAGTCTCCCTGCATTCAGCTCTGAGTCACCCGCCAAGAGAGTGAGCCAGTCTCTTACTGTAGAATATATCTGATTTCATAGCATGCTTCTCCTGTGCAGGCTCTCTTGTGGTTGTAGTTTGATCAGCATTTAAGAACAGTGTATAGTGACAGAGGGACTACATGTCCCAAGATCCTCTGCTGGCAGATGGAAATGGCTCAGCTCTACAAACAGGAAATTGTGCCGCTAACCCAATGTTGGGCACTAGGGGGAAAAGCATACTCAAAGCCCCACTGTAAAGTGTCTGTTGTTTAGAGCGATGTCATAGCCAGCACTTGGCTACATCATGCACATTAAAGGCCACACCTGGCCAAGTGTGTTTATGGATTGTGGAAACAGGGCTGAGTCAAAATAGGCCACTGTGTGAAAATAAGAAAAGTGTAAGCCGGTCTTCAACACTACAGGGAAATGTTTGAGCTTGGAAATTTGATTTTGGGGGTCCTGCAGCAGTTTGTAAACACCTGAAGATGCCTTCAGACATCTCTAGATATCTGCTCCTTAATCTTTGCACACTTTCCAAAGTTTATGTTTCTAGTGAGTTTTACTGTCAATATGCTACCCTATGTTCACACGTCCGCATTTTGTACAGGCCGTGTTTGCAAGGGCATAAATTAGTGGGGCTTTCAGCCCTGCACGTCTCTTAAGAGCAGCGCGATTATGTTGTGAGTGCAAGAACAGATGCGATACCCACAACCAGAATGCACAGTGAGGGCTAGTGTGGACCTTGACTAGTGTAGTCCAGAGGTATCCAACCTTAATTTTACCGTTTTATACTCCACCCCATACTTAACCTCTAAAATAATGAGACCACACCTTAATTTGGGAGTAAAATGGCCACAACAGTCTATTTATTTAATTATTGTAAGGTAAAACTCCAACTCAAAATACTCAAACATATATATAAAGCATATATAACATCATTAACACAGTCTGTTGGTCTTTTCTGGCAGCCCCCCGACTCCAACACATCTATAACCAATACAATGCGGGCCCATATAACACATTAGGCCTCCAGCCGTATAGTCCACTCTGAGACAACCCCCACCCACAGTGCAACCATTACGGTATTCCAACAAACCTTCTGCTGGAATACACCGGAGGGGCACATACACCCCCATTTTCCGTCTTGTCGGCCGCCAACGGCACACCAAAACGTCCTGCAAAGTGCTGCAACGTGGATAGGAGAATCGCACACACACCAGAGGAAGGCGGCTCCACGCAGAGAAAGTCGTCCAGGTAGTGAATGACCGAATCCAGCCCCGACACATCTCTCACCACCCACTCCAAGAAGGAGCTGAAAGCCTCAAACATTGCACACGACATGGAGCAGCACTAATCCACGTAAAATTGACCCTGCCAGCAGCATCCCAACAGCCGAAAGCTGTCAGGATGCACCGGCAACAGCCGGAAAGCAGATTCAATGTCCGACTTGGCCATCAGTGCCCCGCGTCCGTACCACCGAACCCACCTGACCGCCGCGTCGAACGACGTGTATGACACTGTGCATGCATCGGGGTCAATGAAATCGTTGACAGAACCCCCTTTCGGAAACTACAAGTGGTGAATAAGACGGAATTTGTTTGGTTCCTTCTTAAGCACCACCCCCAAAGGAGACACCACCAGATCCGGCAATGGCGAGACCGCAAATGGCCCGCCCATACGACCCAGCGCCACCTCCTTCGCCAACTTTTCCTCCACCACCCCTGGATGAAGCAGAGCAGATTTCAAATTCCGAGCCACCGGCGGTACAACCGCCAATGAACACAGTGTCTTGAAACCGTCCCGAAAACCTGAGGCCAGCGGCTCCGCTGCCGCCCTATCAGGGTATCTACTTAGGAAAGGCTGCATACTTTCCCCCATCACCGGAGTCATCCCTTTTCTGAGCAGTGTCGCCGGCACGCTTACCTTTTTTGAAACACCTAGAAAAGGGATGGGATCCCCCACACCCTGAACATTGGTGTTTGAACTTGCACGACCTCCCAAACTTGCAGGAGTTCTCATTGAACTGCCAGCACACCCCCCATTTCTTTCCGGCCGACAGTCCTGGGGAGTTTGTACCCCCGGCCCCCCCTTGAAAAGACTGCGCAGGGGCCCGTGCCGACTGCATCAGCCGCATCGAGAGGCTGATGTCTTTATGGTCCCAGCGAAGAGAAGGCCATACCGCCCTCCGCTGCCAGAACTGTTCATTGTATCTCAACCACGATGAACCCCCATACACCCTATGGGCCTCCCCGATCGCATCCATGTAACAAAACAACGCTGAACAATGTTCGGGGTTCTTTTCCCCTTATGATGCTCGCCATGATGGCGAACGCCTGTAGCCAGTTCACAAACATGCACGGGATCAGCCTATACCACCTCTTCACCTCATGCTCTTTTTTGGAGTCATCAGGTTTCACCCTATCCAGGTTGAACTTTTCCAACGACAATAGTGAGAAGATCTCCACATACTCACCTTTGCAAATCTTGTCCCTGACCTCCTGCTTTAAATGTGCCCCCAGTGGACCCTCAAAGCACACATAAACCTCACATTTTGCCACATCCGCAATACGTACCAGGTCCGACCGAACAGCCGGCTCCGTGCCCCCCCTTGCCTTCTCAGCCCCAGTCCCCACCGGGGCCAGCACCACCGCTGTCACCAGCCTACGGCGGAGGTGCTGACAACCCCGATGCCCCCCTCTTGCAACACCCAAAAGATCACACAATGCATCAGACAATGAAACAGTAGCAGTAGAAGCAGACTTACCAGGCCGACCGGAACCAATGTGGTCCCGGGGCTGGAATCATACACACGCACCTCGTGCCAGGAGGGCCACGAGGCGAAGGACCTTGAAAAACGGCGTCTGCCCCCATCCTCCCAGCATGTAAAGCGGGGCACCACTCCCACTGGGCTGCTGCCGAGAAGGGTCACCATGGTTTGCCCGAGATCCAACATAGGCCTGAGGTGGTAACCCCACCTACAGGCAACAGGGGAAAACTTCTACCGAGCACAACCATAGCTAGAATAGAGGCTAATTTCCATGAAACTATGGCTCAGACACCCCTAAATTTATAATAGCGCCCACTCATTGGGAGACCAGCGCTACAAATGTGTTTTTGGGTTTACAGCCACTTTAAGAATACATTGACAGGGAGCTGCGGTGGCTCACAGGGAGCTGTGGTGGCTCAACGCGATTGGCACTGCGCTGACAAGCCATTCACCTCTGCAGCTAGGGGTTCGGATCCCGGTCTCAGCTACATGTGAATTGAGTTTGGTGGTCTCAGCCCGTCTCCCGGTGGGTGTGCTATGCGAGGTAAGCCTGCGCTTAGTACGCCCACCCCCCTCCCACAAAAACCACCACACTTACACGCACTCGAAATTGGGTTAACATGCACGCACTTTGACCACGCGGTCTCTAAAAAGAGAGGCGAAGGACTAACGGGGCTGGTTGAGCGGGCTAGATCCTCTCACTCCCTGTTGGGCTTCAAAGCGGAGCAGGTAGGGCGGGCTGTGTGGGAGGACCCCCTCACACACCTGCCATTGCCACCCGGGGCATGGAGAAAGGTGGCAGATTGCCTCTGGGGGAGGCCTGCCTACTCCCAACTCCTGCAGTCTGGCTCCTCTCGAGTGCATGCACAAAATACACTTTAAAAAAATAAAAAAAAAGAATACATTGAGGATGAAAAATTCTGCTTTATATCACGTATAACATTTAACCTTATTTGAGGGGGTTCATTCCATTCTGGCTCCCTAGAAGAAAAGTCCTTAGTCAGAATATCTTAGTCTTTATACAGTCTTTGCTCAGAGGCATTTGCACTACACGATTTACAGTTGCATAATGCTTATGCGTGATATGAAATCTATAGGTATGCAGCCGAGGACTTTATTAGCACCAGGGAATAGCTGGGCTGTCCTCAGGTTTCAGACACATTAGGAGACAAACTTGTCTCTTCCACAGGGATCTCCCCACAGCAGTATCTCAGCAAATATGGAGTGTATAGTGTATGTTCTGCTTACTCCTGGTAATGCGCGTATATTAAAAGGTCAGCCCAACCAACATTGCTCTTTCAAACTCGATTCCAACCATTACTTTTTTCAGTTTTGAATATCACAAGGTTAGAAATCCTGTAGAAAGCATATTACTGCGAGTTCATAAGGGTGTATTTTTATCAATATATACAGTATGCCTGTGACACCAGCACGGGGAATTGAGAGAACAGGGCTGACTGGGACATGAAGACAGCAGGAAAAACCTCACTGAGATTTTACTCTTTCCCCACACAAAAAAAGTGTTCGCTGCTATCTATGCATTGATTGGAGAAATTTCCCATTACTTCCTGTAGTGGTGACACTGACAGCAATATAGGATCTAAACTTAAAAATGTCTGGAGCTGGGATTTCAGATATTAGTATATAACAGAGAGTCAGGGCCGTTTGAAGGAATTTGGGGGCCAAGCAAAATGGACATGGAGGCCCCCCCATGCATGCACGCAAAGCTTCCCTCTCTCCTTCACTGTGTCCTTCTTACTCCCCCCTCCCCCTCCCCCTCCCTGTGTCCTTCTTACCCCCCTCCCTATGCTCTTTTTACTCCCCCCCCATCTTTTTTTTTACTTCCTGTAACGGAATGACCCGTGACACCCAAAGACTTTGTGAGGATGGAGGATACTCCTGTGTCAGCGTCACTGATAACTCTTGGGTCTGAGTCCACTCTATGCCCTTTGGGCATGGGGTGGCAAGTGAATCATAATTCATGTATTACATGAGATAGGACATCACTGATAGTTCGTATTGCAGGATTTTGAGATACTGCAAGATGTTGGCCCAACCAGTCAATAGTGACTCATTCTATGCTTAGCCCTGACTAGTGACATGCTAATTGAGTCAGGGCTCCTGGAAGACATTCCATTGTCCTTGTGTAAAGGTGTTAACCCAGGTCTGCTCCCAGAACTCTAATTATGCATGCTAAATACTGTTTATGTGTGATAACACTGTCTACAGCCTGTTGATGCTCAGAGGTGTGAATAGGTGTCAAGCTGTATGCGGAGACGAAACGTCTGCCTAGGGAACTCAGTGGGTGAAGGTGTTTTGTTGTTATGCTGTTAATTAAGGAATGTTTAGTAATTAGCCTTAGTGTGTGATTAGGGGGGTGGAGATCTCATTATTGCTTTAATGCCTTGTACTGTATAAAAAGCTGAGAAGAAACCATTAAAGTATCATTACATTTGGAACAAGCACAGAGCTGTGTCTCGTCTTGATTCTGGGCAAATGAAATGGGATCGGGTCCTGTCGGTTGGAGTGTCGATAAGCTGTCTTGGATGTGATGGAAGGTCGTAAACGGTGGTGACCGTTACACTTCCCCCTCCCTATGTTTTTTTACTCCCCCGTGTTCTTTTTACCCCCCCTCCCTATGTTCTTTTTACCCCCCCTCCCATACCATGCGGCAGGAGATTCAGTTTCCTGTTCCTGGCCAGACTGAAAGGAAGTGAGCACTCAGTGTTCACTTCCTGTCAGTCCGGCCGGAAACAGGAAACTGAATCTCCTGTACTGCGTGGTACACGGCCGGACTGACAGGAGGAAGGAAGAGGAGTTTGGCCACGCTACAGGGAAGGGGAAGAAGTGACGAGAGAGGCAGCAGTGCTGCAGCCACCTGAGGCTCTCTATAGAGCGCTCATGCAGCTGCAGCATTTATAGGAAGTGCGGCAAGGGCCCTACTTGGGGCCCCAGGCCAGCTTTGGGCCCCAAGCAATTGCTTGCCTTGTCGTGACGGGCCTGCAGAGAGTAAAAGTGATACTAAAGGTAAAATAAATAAAATTAAAATACAGTAAAACCTTGGATTGCGAGCATAATTCGTTCATTTTTTTTACAGGGTATAAAAGAGAGAGAGGCACCTCTAAGTGTAGCAATAAGTTGCTAAATGTTGTACCTTCATTAAATGTAACCATATTGCTACACTTAGAGGCTCTCTTCTCTTTTCTACTCAGTTGTGACATGACACTACTCTTATATCAAGACATCGCTTGTATATCAAGGCAAAATTTATTAAAACATTTTTCTCATCTTGCAAAACGCTCTCAAACCAAAGTTTTACTGTAACAAACATGTCATACTTACCTGCTCTGTGCAATGGTTTTGTACAAAGTTTTGAGATTGACACAAATATTATTTTTTTTAAAGTCTGCTGCCTCAGTTTTTATGATGTAAATTTGCATATATTCCAGAATGTTATTAACCACTAGCCGACCAGCCGCTGCAGTTTTACGGCGGCAAGTTGGCTCAGCTGTGCGAAATCACGTAATATAATGTCATTTTGCATTTCAGCCACTAGGGGCGCACGCCGCTTGCTCGCTCCTGGTGCCACGCGCGTGCCCGCCGGGCACCCGCGATCGCTCATTACAGAGCGTGAACCAGGAGCTGTGTGTGTAAGGGGGAGAAATTACTGATCGTCTGTTCATACAATGTATGAACAGCGATCTGTCATTTCCCCTAGTCAGTCCCACCCCCCCTTCAGTTAGAACACACCTAGGGAACATAATTAACCCCTTCCTCGCCCCCTAGTGTTATCCCCTTCCCTGCCAGTGACATTTTTACAGTAATCAATGCATTTTTATAGCACTGATCACTATAAAAATGCCAATGGTCCCAAAAATTTGTCAAAATTGTCCGAAAAGTGTCCGAAGTGTCCGCCATAAGGTTGCAGTACGAATAAAAATCGCAGATTGCCGCCATTACTAGTAAAAAAAATAAATATTAATAAAAATGCCATAAAACTAACAGGGTATACACAGGTATTAACATAAAATGAATTTGCAAGGGCCCTTGCAAGAGTCAGCAAATAGAGAAAGAAAATATAAACAAAAAAAAGGTAATACTGTTAGGTATGAGTTAATCTAGGCAGTCTATGCTCGCGAGCTCCCCCTAGCGGGCGGTCCTGCAGAACAGCTAATGCAAAGAACCTTTTTGCCAGGCCTGGCTCAAACAGCTCCCAAATGTCTCCTGAGGACAAAGTCTATGTTGCAGCCGTTGGTGTACTTTTAAATTGTAATCCAAAGGGTACAGAAGGGAATAAACTCAGTCAAAAGTGTATGATGAACACCAATACTGATGAACTGATCTCTAGTCAGCGTCAGTCAACTCTGCTGGTATAACTCTCAGCTTGTTAGGCCTCTCTGATTCAGTCAAAGATCAACACGTGGTTTATGGAGTAACACTAAGTTAAAAGCTGAAGTGGGATTTGAAGTTTGGGCATGTGCCCTTTCACCCGAGCAGGCCCGATCCGCCTGAGTCCTTCACAAAGACGCGCCGATCAGTCACCGCTCCGTAACACAATGTCTCCGGTATCAGACTCTCCACTGCTACGATCGTCAGCTGGCGAGCTTCTCCGGTCTCCTGGAACACAAGCTGGGCACCCTTGGTCTTGCTTCCCTCCGGATGGTTGGTCTTCCGGTGGATCCAGGCCCAGGCTTCAGGCCTAGCAGCTCAACTGTGGTGCTCTCCACAGCTCCGCAGAGGAGAAGATGCAGGTCCCAAGAGAGCGAAGCCAGCCCCTCCCTGTTCTTAAGTAACCTCCCCCATAAGTCTGTGCGGAGGTGTCATGTGATCCAATAAGGCAGGGCATTGTGGGAAGTGTAGTCTGTTCCTACTAAGTGTCAATGGAGTCCATATCTCCCAGTACTTCTGATCCCACAATGCATTGCTTTTAAAGAAATATCAACATGTATGTACACATGTGGCTGGAGCTCCGGTGGGGATTCAGGTTATCAGTATTCCATGATAGTGTGACCCCGCTACCCTTGTAATTATACTTCTGTATACCATAGTAACATCTGACAAAAATCTAAAAACACTGAAGCAGCAGACTTAGTGAAAATTAATATTTGTGTCATTCTCAAAACGTTTGGCCATGGCTATACAGAGCAGCCCCAATTCTCCTCTTTTCAGGTCCCCTACCTGCGCTCCTGGACCCTCCCCTTTCCCCCTGCTGAGAGACCCCATAGCAAGCCACTTCCTGTGAGGGCACTCGTGCGTGCTCGCTCCCAAGTCCTGTTCTGTGTGTCCCTCACTGGTTGTGATTTACAGCAGATTGACACGCGTTAAAGGCCCATTAAAAATGCTCCACAAAAGCCCTATGCACGTTTGACGCTACCAGATGCCTATTTTTTTGTGTGTTTATGTTGCCATAGATTTGAATGGAAGAAGTTGAGATGCTTCAACTTCCAAATCATTGTGTAGCATTTTTGAAGGGCAGCAACGCTCCATGTTTTGATAATGTGAACAGCTCTGTGTGTTTTCCATATTATCGATTGCAGACTGCATGCACGGAATTTTGCGCGTCGGACTTGCTACACACGATCGGATTTTCCAATAGGAATTTTTTTCGTCTGAAAATTTGAGAACAAAGCTCTCAATCTTTTGTTGGCGGAAATTCCGACAGCAAAAGTCCAATAGAGCATACAACGGTTGGAATTTCCGTTCAAAAGCTCACACCGGAAATTTGCTGTCGGAATTTCCGATCGTGTGTACGGGGCATTAGTGATCCAGCTGGAATCGGGGAAACCGCACGTGCGCCCCTCCCCCAGCTACATAAAAAATAAAAATAAAATTTGCCCTTTGAGGCCGTGTACAGACGACCAAACATGTACGATGAAAGCGGTCCGCCGGGGATCTGCACGGGGATTTCTGTATGGTGGCTGTACTCACCATCATACAGAAATCCGCGCGTAAACAATACGCGGGGCGTGGCCGCGCCGTCGCCGCTACGATGCGACGTGGGCGGCCCTACCAGTTCAATGCTTCCACGCATGCGTCGAAGTCATTCGACGCATGCGAGGGATGGCGGGCGCTCGGACATGTACGGTAGGTCTGTACAGACGACCGAACATGTCCGAGCGGACAGGATTCCAGCGGGCTTTTTTTAAACAAGTCCAGAAATATTTGCCCGCTGGAAAAAGGCCCGGCGGGCAAATGTATGCTGGAATCCTGTCCGCTCGGGCCTACACACGACCGAACATGTCTGCTGAAACTGGTCCGCTGACCAGTTTCAGCAGACATGTTCGGTCATCTGTACGGGGCCTAAGAGTTTCCGGACACAGGGCTGTCTATGGGAAGATTCCCAGCTTGCAATCAGCTGATTGCAGGCTGGGAAGCTGATTTGCCTGTGTTTAAGGCGTGTTTGGGGAGCAAGTGATGCGCCCGCAAACACTCCCCACTCTACTGTCATTTGTCTCGGGCCTCCTTTCCTATCTTTTTATTGGCCAGGACCGGAGGACGTGGATAGTGCTTTTTTAAACACCACTAACTGCTGTGTGCTCTGGGAGTGTAGTTAGTCAGTACCGGAGTGAATGATGGCCAGGCTCCGGTATAGTGGGGTCTATATTTCCAATATGAAGGGCAGTGGTACAGGACTGGAGGTATAGCGGAGGTTGGTATCGGTACCAGGGGAGGGGAGGGCGGTCAGGTTCGCTGCTGTATTGTCGGCGCTCCACCCCCTTGCCTTACCCCGAGGGGTCTGGGGGCGACATTGGGGGATGGGATGGCGGCGGTTTGGGTCGAGAAGACGCTAAGACCCCCCCAGCTGGAGCCCCATGTGACCGGGGAGGTGTCTGGCTGGCCAGAGAGGGAGGGGGGTGAGGCAGCCTCTACTGCTTGGAAGTACCACAGTGTGAGTGGAGGATCTGCTTTGAGGCTGCACCGAGGAGGATCGGCGGGGACATGGTCAGGATCCTGAAGGTAAGAGAGCATCGGCCCATCCACAATTACTGACCGACATCCGCTGATTAGTGTGAGAGATCCCTGACTGAGAATGAAAGCTGAGTAACATCGATGGGCACAGTGGCTGCATTTGATGACACAGTGGGTGCATTTGATTTGCACAGTGACTGTAATTGATGGGCACAGTGGCAGCATTTGATGTGCACAGTGGCTTCAATTGGCCGTTCAGATGTCTGAAGTTCCACTGGCAGGTGTCGCGAGGCCCAGTCCAGTTGTCTGAAAAGCGCATATTTACGATTGTCTTGTGAGTAGGACCATTGCTTTTTATTCTGTTTTAATTAAAAAAATTTAAGTGGTAATGCACAAGGTCGGTGCGCCCTCCTTTTCTTTTCTGTTTCGTTTTAGCCATATAAACACCCTTTGTTCTGTGGAGGGCTGCAAGACTTCTGATTTTTGCCGTTAGACTACACTGCTGTACCCGGTTTGGCGAAACACCAGAGCGCAGGAGGTTTTGTGTTTTTCTGAGCACAATGGCTGCAATTGAGGGCACAGTGGCTGCAATTGATGGCACAGTGGCTGCAACTGATGGGCACAGTGGCTGCATTTGATGGCACAGTGTCTGCAATTGATGGGCACAGTAGCTGCAATTGATGGCACAGTGGCTGCAATTGATGGGCACAGTGGCTGCAATTGATGGGCACAGTGGCTGCAATAGATGGCACCGTGGCTGCAATAGATGGCACAGTGGTTGCAATTGATGGGCACAGTGAGGTTGCATTCAATAGCACAGTAGCTGCATTTGATTGCACAGTAGCTGCAATTGATGGGCACAGTGAGGCTGAAATTGATGAGCACAGTGGTTGCAATTGATGGCACAGTGGCCGCAATAGATGGCACAGTGACTGCATTTGATGAGCACAGTGGTTGCAATTGATGGGCACAGTGGTTGCAATTGATGGGCACAGTGAGGTGCAATTGATGGGCACAGTGGCTGCATTTGATAGCACAGTAGCTGCAATTGATGGGCACAGTGGTTGCAATTGATGTGCACAGTGGCTGCAATTGATTTGCACAGTGGCTGCAATTGATGGGCACAGTGGCTGCAATTGATGGGCACAGTGGCTGCAATTGATGGCACAGTGGCTGCAATTGATGGGCACAGTGGCTGCATTTGATAGCACAGTAGCTGCAATTGATGGGCACAGTGAGGCTGCAATTGATGGACACAGTGGATGCAATTGATGGGCACAGTGAGGCTGCAATTGATGGACACAGTGGATGCAATTGATGGGCACAGTGAGGCTGCAATTGATGTGTTTTTTCCCCCTAATTTTTCAGATTTTTTTCAGTTTGTTTGCGTCCTCCCCAAAAAATTTGAGCACCAGCTGCCACTGCACAGTCTGTCACAGTCACAGTAATACTAAAGTATAGTATAGTGTATTTTCAGTGATTGAATATTTTAGTTTATTATTGCACTTTTGACCTTTTTTAGGTGTTTATTTTTACACATTTTCCATTTCATGTTCTTGTATTTAATACAGAGATTTGTAGACTTACCAGTAGAGGGAGATCATCTTGGTTTAATGAAAGAGCTTCTCCAGGCAAAGAGCTTGTCTGTGTCAAGCCAAAAGCTTTATTTTCTAGTTCTGGATGGCGTGCAGAAGTTGTAAGGGTCTTTTGTCAGATTTTTATAGCTAAGCAAAGCTCCATAAGCCCTGGTCCACACCAACACAGTTTTAAAACCGCGCTACTTCAGCGCGACCTCAAAGCCACAGATCAGTAAGATTTGCACCTCTGATTTAATCGTGGCTTGCGACTTCATTTAACAGACGTCTTTGCAAGATGCAATGAAAGCAGAAAAAAGTAGTGCAGGAACCTTTTTCAAAGTTGATGCAACATAAACAGTTCCATTGCCAGCAATGGGATGCGACTTGTCATGCAATTTGGAACTGTCAAATCGTATGACAAATTGCACCCGTGTGAACCAGGGCTTAGAGAGATTTAGCCTAATTTCCTGTCCTCCTAGCAATGGCTTTACCAGACAGGAAGTCAAAAATAATTAGCAAAAATGACACAAACAGGAATAAAAATCTTTTCTCCTACTCTACTAATGAAAATCGTTTCTCATTTCTGTATGTGTTGCTGTTGTAGCCCTCTTTTCAGAAGGGGGTTTGTGAGAAATGGCCCTCCCTACACAAGATACTGTGCAAAACCTGTAGATAAATAAAACAACCAGAATCTTCACTAAGTGGAAGATTGAGTCTCAAAAGGTTGGCAGCGCCTCCACCCAATTTCCTGGGAAATTCACCAGTAATCAAATTAAAAATTTCGAGAAAAGGAACAGTAGCCAGCATATAACATTAATGTAGCGCCCCCTAACTTTCAATAAAGGCACTACGCTAAAGTTAGTGGGGGAATGAGAGAGATAAGTTGCTCTCATTCCGAATTATGTTAAATTTGTCTGTCGCCAATTCTGGATTGTTCTGTAGGTCAGACTGCGTTCTTGGGATGCGGTACCATCCCTGGGCGGCAGGTGGTGCCAGAGAGGTCCAGGCGGAGCCGCTTCTTTCAAGCAGCCAATTAGAGGAGTTTTCCCTCGCGGGGCATGCTGGGGAGGAGTATTTCTGTGGCGGAAGCCGTTGTTCTGGGTTCTTCGTAGGTTCCTGGTTCCAGGTGCCGGGCCCCACCAATATGGTCTACCTGGCCTGGGGTCGCGCGCAACACGGAGTTCCTGACTCTGGGCCCTCATGGCCTGGAGCAACTGATACTTCCAGGGGCCCCAGTGACTTACTGGGTTCCCACCTCTACTGAAGAGATCCTAAGCTACGTGCTGTGTGGTGGGGGATCGGCTCAAGGAGAACCCAGAGACAGGTTGTCTGAGAGACTTGAACGAACCATTGGGGATCTGGTGACCGGGACAATGACAGGTACACTTTAACTGTCAACCGGTGACCTTAACGTAATTCATTGGGAGGATTCGCTCTGCTGTTCACATTGTCAGCATTGAGCCTGTGGCAGAGGCCTCATCTGGCATCTTAATCTAATCTAATCAGAGCCAAGTCCATGGCAGGGACTTGTTCATTCCCAGCAACTTTAAAGTGGCACTTCGGCTGCCAGGCCTGTGGCAGGGGTCTGTCCGGAGGCACTTCACCCACTCTGGCTGGAGTGGCGACGAACTGTACTATTGCTGAGAGCAGGATTGCTTTCCTTCTATCCAAGCCTGATACCGCAAAGTTCTCTTACTTCATCAACCTTTTCTGTCTACCTCATGTTGATGTTGGTCGTGTTGGGCCGAGAAATAAAGCATTCAGAAAACCTTATTCGCTGATTGGACATTCGTTTACTGCTTTACTCACTACTACCATCACCCCTAGACAACGATTATAGTAACTTAATACGCCGATCCCAAAAACAACCAGCGGCTCCTGAGGGGGTAGCGCTGCACGTGGGGTCTTGTCCGGGATTCGGCTGTTACCTCTGGCAACGGAAATAGTGAGTACAAGATTTACTAAAGAGCGAAGAGTGTCGTGTTTTGAACTGTCTGGCTGCGAGGGAGTTAACCTCACAAGCTAAGCTTGGGCGTATGTGCAGCATGGCACGCGCCTGAAACGTGTCTGGACAAGTTCTTCAAGTGGGAGGAGCCACCCACCCCTGCGTGAGACGTATAACAGAGTCTTTGCGCCATTTCAGCAGAACACCGCCCACCAGCAAGAGAGAAGGAGAAACCGTGTGGCGATGTCTGCCTTTCTGCCACTCCACGATTGAGGCCTCCAACCACCTCACCGGGGGTCCTCAGCATGTTTGCACCGCCTGGACTGCCTGTGACTGACACAGGCATTCACCTGTCCACAGAGGGACAGTTTGTATTATTGTCGAGCGGAGGAACGGAGATGCTGGGAACTCTGCAAGTTCAGATGTAAAAGGAGAACTCTGTGGACTTTGATGTAAAGGAGGACTCTTGTTATTAACTTCATATGATTAGAAATGTTATTTAATAGTGTAGCGCCCCCTTACTTTCAGTATGGGCACTACGCTAAAGTTAGTGGGGAATGGGAGAGTTAGCTTGCTCCCATTCACTATTTTGTTCAAATTGTGGGACTTCTGTCATTCCAGAAATGTCCACTGGGTCAGTCTGTGGTCCAGGGATGCGATGTCATCCCTGGCCAGCAGTTGGCGCCAGAGGGGTTCTGGCAGAGTAAGTTTCTCCAGCAGCCAATCAGAGGAGTTTTCCCTCACCGGGCGTGCTGGAGAGGAGTATATCTGTGACAGGTGTCATGTGTTCTAAAATCTTCGCGGGGTCCCCGTTCCAGGTGCAACATCCACTTTCAGGGTGCGCGCATCCATGGACCCCGCCGGCGTGGCCCACCTGGCCATAGTTGCAGACCACTTGGAACCTCATCTGGAGGCACAATGGGACCCCAGTGACTGGCTGGGTTCCCGGTTCTATTGAGAGGATCCCAGGCTGGGTGCCGTTCGATTGGGGAGTCGGTTTGAGGGGGACCCGGAGGCAGGTCGTCCAACAGAGCCTGACCGAACCAATTGGGGATCCGGTGACCAGAGTATCGACAGGTATGTTTGCTGTCATCTGGTGGCCGATGCAGAAATCTACTGGGAGGATTCGCTCCATCTATCTATCTAGCTCAGTTATTGTAATTGGCCTGTGGCAGAGGCCCGTTCCTCCCAGAAATCCTAATTGACATCTTGGCTCCCAGGCCTGTAAAAAAGGGTCTGTCCGGGGGCACTTTACCCACTCAGTTGGAGTGTCGACGAGTTACAAATTGGTACTACGCAGAGCAGTACTGAAGGTTCTTCCTCTCTCTCTATTTATCAACTTTGCCCTTCCCAATTGATGTTGATATTGGCCGTGTTGGCCTGGAAAATAAAGCATTGGAAAAAACCTTTATTCACTGTCTGGACCTTCGCTCACTGTTTGTCTCTACAATTGCACCCCTAGACAACGTCAGGGTAACTTAATAGGCCGATTCCAAATCAAACAGCGGCTCCTTCGGGGGTATCGCTACAATAGCAAAATATATGTATAGTTTATACTATAAACAATGTGCCATAGCGCCACTAAAGTGTTCGGGTTTGACTTGAAGAAAAGATGGCAACCCTAGCAGCGCAACTGATTGGTTACTTGTGCTACCCCTCTCTCAGCTCTGCTGTACAAGGATTGCAAAAAACTGATACCCAGACAAATACAGCTGCTTACACTAGTTGCTTTAAATACAGTGATATCGCAGTTCACGAAAAACTTGGTTCGCGAAAACAGAAGAGTTCACAAAAATTTGCTTCGGTACGCGAAATCAGCTTTAGATCATGAACACAAGTCACAGCAATTTTCTCTGCTCTTATGCTGTGTACACACGGCGAGAAAAATTAAATTTTTAAAATTGGTCGTGAAAAACAATTTTTTTAGAACCTGCTCTATTTTTTCTCGCCGTTTTTCACGTCGTTCTTTTTCGTCGCCGTGAAAAACAGTTGTGTGTACACTTTAACGAGGGGGAAAAAACGTGCATTCTCAGAAGCAAGTTATGAGACAGGGAAATTAGCAAAAGCCGCCCAAAGGGTGGCGCCATTCGAATGAAACTTCCCCTTTATAGTGCAGTCGTACGTGTTGTACGTCACCGCGCTTTGCTCAAGCATTTTTCTTCACGAAAGTGTGTATGCAAGGCAGGCTTGAGAGGAATCACGACAAATCACGCTGAGAAAAACATTTTTTTGGATGACATAAAAAAACGGTCGTGTGTACGCGGCATGACACTATATTGAGAAGTAGGGATGAGCCGAACCCCCCCGTGTTCGGTTCGCACCAGAACCTTCGAACGGACCTAACTTGTTGCCTAGCAAGTGCAATAAACAGGCGCCCGAAATGCTTGTGAATGCCAGTTGGGCACCTGGTATAGTTCCAAGTTTTTCAGCTTTCTTCATCTCATGCAATGAACAGCTGACAACTGCTGAACACTCAGTTTCTAGGTAGTGTTCAATTAGTTGAATAGCAAAGGCCCAAGGCAAGATTCTGCACTCCTTCACACTGCTAAAGGGGGTGAAAGGGACTACCATATTTAACTTACTGGCGGAAAAAAAAAAACACATATGCACCATGTTCTGTTTTTTCTTTTGTTTTTCTTTTAGGAAAGGATTTTTCTATCCAGAGAGAAAAATAAAACGAAACTTTAGTATATCCATAAGGTTACAGTAACATTGGTGGCCAGGGGCGGATCGTTTGCTGTGTTCAGGTGGCTAAGGCCGCATTCACATGTTCAGGTAGTGGGAACCAGGGTTGCCAACCACCCATAGCTTTTTTTACTGACAAAACATGGAAAATTTACTGGCGGAGCACATTTTTTACTGGCAACCTGAGGAATTACTAACTAACACAGTTAAAGGGGTTGTAAAGGTTAAAGGGGTTGTAAAGGGGTTGTAAACAGGCCCGGACTGGCCATAGGGCAGACCGGGCGTTTGCCCGGTGGGCCGGGGGCTTCTGGGCCACATGCCTGGCTGTGACATGCAGGGCCGTCGCCGCAGTTTGCAACATGCCGGGCCGGCCGCTGATGTTCTGCGCTTCATGCGGGGACATGCAGAGCCGGCCGCTGGTGGTGGTGGGAGGAGCAGAGGCACTGGCCGCCTACTAATCCATGATCCATGGCAACCTAGGCCGCCGGTTCGTGCATATGCCCCGCAGCCGATGGGGGAAGAGGTCGCAATGGGGAGGAGGTGCCGTTCGCCACTAAACACAAGCGGCCGTGCTGTGACAAGGAGGATGCGAGCTGCGGGATCTCAGCGTATCTCCCCCACTCGCCCCCCTTCTCCTGTCAGCAGAGCGCGGCTCTGATCTTTTGGCTGCTCAGCATGTTGCCGACTTTCTGCAGTCTCCATTGGCCTCAGTGAGGGCCAATCAGAAGAGGCTAGAGGTGCATCATGGGTGATGTAGTACTGGATTGTAAGCCCCACTGTTGTCCACAGACAGCAGACTTCAGCCCCCAGCATGCACTCTGCTGGGGGAAAGAGTGAGCACCTGGAACCCAAGTAGAAGCTGAGTGACTACTAAAGGAAAAAAAAGAGGACTGTACTGGGGGAAGTCAGAGAGAAAGCCACGCTATACCCACACCACCAGAGAGAGTGCCCCACCACCACGCTGTATCCGCACCACCACGCTGTATCCGCACCACCAGAGAGAGTGCCCCACCACCACGCTGTACCCACACCACCAGAGAGAGTGCCCCACCACCACGCTTTACCCGCACCACCAGAGATAGAGAGGCACCACCAGATAGAGAGCGCCACCGCCATGCTGTACCCGCACCACCAGATAGAGACCGCCACCACCACGCTGTACCCGCACCGCCACAGAGAGCGCCACCGCCATGCTGTACCCGCACCACCAAAGAGAGAGCGCCACCACGCTGTACCCGCACCGCCACAGAGAGCGCCACCGCCATGCTGTACCCGCACCACCAGAGAGAGAGCGCCACCACCACGCTGTACCCACACTACCAGAGAGAGCGCCACCGCCACGCTGTATCCGCACCAGATAGAGAGCGCCACCCCCACGCTGTATCCACACCACCAGATAGAGAGCGCCACCACCACGCTGTACCCACACCGCCACAGAAAGCGCGCCACCCCCACGCTGTACCCACACCACCAGAGAGAGCCACGCTGTACCCGCACCACCAGAGAGAGAGCCACGCTGTACCCGCACCACCAGAGAGAGAGCCACGCTGTACCCGCACCACCAGAGAGAGAGCCACGCTGTACCCACACCACCAGAGAGAGAGCCACGCTGTACCCACACCACCAGAGAGAGAGCCACGCTGTACCCACACCACCAGAGAGAGAGAGCCACACTGTCCAGCACCACCAGAGAGAGAGAGCCACGCTGTACCCACACCACCAGAGAGAGCCATGATGTCCAGCACCACCAGAGATCTCGGCACCACTGGAGAGAGAGCAGGTCAGTGTCACTGGGCAGTGTGGGCACAATAGGAGACAGAGAGTACTAGCATTGTATGGCCATAATAGGATTGAGACACTGTAATCATTGCAGTGCCCCTTTACAGTGCAGTCCCCTTTATATCATAGCGTCCCTGCGCATTACAGGTGGCGGACCGACACCAGCCACCCCCACGAATGTCTACCGACGACCCCCCCCAGTTTCTCTGGAAAAGTTGGCTGCTCAGTCTAAAATGCCCGGGCCTATTTTTTGTCCCAGTCCGGGCCTGGTTGTAAAGGTTCATGTTTTTTCACCTTAATGCATTCTATGCATTAAGGTGAAAAAACATCAGAGGATTAGCACCCCCCCGAGACCCCGTTTACTTACCTGACCCCTCGAAAGTCCCTGGCGCTGGTGTCTCGGCCGGGCTTCTCGGCTCATTCATTGGTTGATTAATAGCAGCGCAGTCATTGGCTCCCGCTGCTGTCAATCGAATCAATGACGTGCTGTGCCGGGGGGGCGGAGCAGAGTGATACAGTTGGCGGCTATGGACTCAGGCTGTATCACGGGAGTGCGCCTGCAACAAATAACCCCCATGGGAGAGAGCTTGCATGAAGGGGTTAGTTCTTGTGGGGAGAAGCCGAGACAGCCGCCGAGGGACCCCAGAAGACCAGGTTCAGGGCCACTCTGTGCAAAACGAGCTGCACAGTGGAGGTAAGTATAACAAGTTTGTTATATATAAAAAAAAAAAAGGGAACCTTTAGTGTCCCTTTAATATTTGAACAGTATAAACATGATAAGGAAACACTGACAATACCTATAACAAAGTAATTTGCTTGATTTACACTTAAAAAGTCAACACAGTTTGAAATTATCAGCCCCTGATATTTACTGGCAGTTTTAAAAAAAAATCACAGATTTTTACAAACTGTCAGTAAATTTACTGTTTTTCACTTGTATGGGCTGATGTATGCGGCAAAGAAGATCCAGTACCTTTTGAGGCATGGAGCATGGAACACTTTTTTCAGCGCCAATTTTGGCGTGTTTGCCATGCAACAAAGCGCACAATTTCTCTAAGCGCCAAGTGCGAAATGGAGCCTAAATGCTACGGCCACATTCAAACTGACGGATTAGCTGCAGCCAGAACTCCAAAGAAACGACAACCCTGAACGCATACTTTCTGTGCCCAAGGTCAGTCGGAGGCTCCATTTGTATGCAACTGCTCAGGAAAGGCGGCAACATTGGCTATTGATTTGTGCAGTGCCCTGTTTTTCGCACATATAGCCAGATTCAGGTAGATGGGCGCATCTTTCAGGCGGCCTAGCGTATCGTATTTGCGCTATGCCGCCTTAAGTCAGAGAGGCAAGTGCTGTATTCACAAAGCACTTGCCTCCTAAGTTACGGCGGCGTAGTGTAAATGGGGCCGGCGTAAGCGCGCCTAATTCAAATGAGGATGAGGGGGGGCGTGTTTTATGTAAATGATTGGTGACCCGACGTGATTGACGTTTTTTACGAACCGTGCGAATGCGCCGTCCGTGTACATATCCCAGTGTGCATTGCTCCAAAGTACGGCGCAAGGACGTATTGGTTTTGACGTGAACGTAAATTACGTCCAACCCCATTCACGGATGACTTACGCAAACGACGTAAAATTTTCAAATTTCTACGCGGGAACGACGGCCATACTTAACATTGGCTAGGCCACCTAGGGGGCAGCTTTATCTTTACGCCGGCGTACCTCTTACGAAAACGGCGTATCTTTACTGCGACGGGCAAGCGTACGTTCGTGAATCGGCATATCTATTAATTTGCATATTCTACGCCGAACTTAACGGAAGCGCCACCTAACGGCCAGCGGAAATATTGCACCCTAAGATACGACGGCGCAGGCCGTCGTATCTTAGATAGGTTTAAGTGTATCTCAGTTTGAGAATACACTTAAACATACGACGGCTTAGATTCCGAGTTACGACGGCATATCTACTGATACGCCGACGTAACTCTTTGTGAATCTAGCCCATAGTGTGCTCAGGTAGAGTTTACAACCGCCAACAAAAATCGACCAGTTCTTGCCAACCGCTGTCGTTGGCCGACCCTGTACAGCCATATGAATGTTGGCTAAGGCAGGAATTGCATTTTAATTTTTGCGTGCATGTTTCAGATATTATATCTATCTATCTATAGATATATATATATATGTATTGGTATTTGCCAGGGTAGCCAATCTGTTGGCATAGCATCAAAGTCACCAAAGCTTATATAAATTGTAAATTTGGGCCTATAAATATATGCGCACAAGTTGTTCAAACAAATTAAATGTGTATTTTTCACTGTAAACCCAAAGTCTGCCTGATTCAGGGAATATTATTTAGTCAAACATTTAATCCAGAAACGTTTCATGATATATTTCCCATCAGTGCTGTATAAAGTAATTGCTGTGTTAAGGGCATTCTAGAATGTAGAGGCTTCACACCCATTTCACTTATTCAGCAGTACTGTCTGCAACCCACAGCTATTTATATCTGGTACGAAGGCCATCTGGGGAAAGCTAAAAGAGATTTCTCATTTATCAACACTCTCAACCATTTGCATGGCCTATTTTTCAACACAATGAAATATAAAGAGTTCTGTGGTCATATGTGTCATAGATCCTGTATCACACATTACACACAGGAACTAGACACAGATTTTATGAGCTTCCAGCTTTGAGAGGAAATTGCACTTGGCAATGGCAATGGCACTAAGCAGCCATTGCACTTTACTATGAGTGACTATGCATTTTGATTTATTACTGTAAAGTTTATGCAATGCTTGGGATGGTCTTCACGTTTTTACTTGCGTGCTGGTCTGTATATTCAAATTTATATATCTTATAACAATTTGGGAACTCTATGCACATTCAGGAACATTGATGACTTTTACTCCTGAAGTAACAGAATATCTCATGCTGAGGTGGTGGCTGTCAGTCAGTTTTCATACTTGTACTGCAGAACAGTAAACCACAATCGATTAATCGACTAATTTCGGTTAATTATAACGCACATACAGATCCAACTACTTTTAGCTGTTCTCCTCCTTGCAGGCTGATTCCCAGTGCAGCTACCAACCACTGGAAAAATGGACAGCAGGATCATGGGCGTCCGCTGAAATTTTTTCAGGGGGGGGCACTTCCGCAGCGGCGATACACATTTATCTCTTTCTTCAAACGCTAGCAGGGGTTAAAAGCGCCCCGCTAGCGGCCGAATAGTGCAGCTAAAGCAATGGTAAAGCGGCACTTTTAGCGGCACTTTACCGATAACGCAGCCAGTTGGCAGTGTGAAATAGCTCTTGAGATAATTCAGCTTCACTCCATGCCCATATAAATATAGCCTAGAGAATGTACAAACCCCCCTTCAGCACAGACCCCTCCATTCAGCACAGACCCCTCCATTCAGCACAGATGGACCCCCCTTCAGCACAGCCCCACCATTCAGCACAGACCCCCCCTTCAGCACAGATGGACCCCCATTCAGCACAAACCCCCCTTCAGCACAGACGGACCTCCCCTCCCCCCATCCCATTCAGTACCTCAGATCAGCCATCAGCACGGATGGGTCACAGCAGGTTCCCTCCCCCTGTGTACACATAAACACTGGAGGGGGAGGCGGCTTCACTCTGCTCGCTGTGTCTGAGTGACATCCGGCCCGGGACCACTCAGACAGCCTGCGGCCGCGAGATTCTTCAACACCTTCTTGGTTTTCCAGGGGGGGGGGTCAATTGCCCCCCCTTGCCCTATGGAGCGGACGCCCATGAGCAGGATACAAAAAACAAACAAAGGCAGCGCTCAATGGGAATAGCATTATAGCTTGTATAGTCTTCAAGTAGGTAACAAAATAAATATTGCGTTGGAGATAAAATCGATGTAGCTACATAAACTGTAAAAATGGTGCGAGTAATACCAAACGGCAGCAAAAGCAGTCATAAAAACATGTAGCTAAGTACGATACTGGTATAAAAATGTGTACAACGATGCCACTGCTGAATCTAGATGAGGAGAGGTTAACATCAGTCCGTCGGCATGTAGATGTCCCGTGAAGGGAACTATCACAACTCCCAGTGGATGGTTGTAGAATCCCAGGTTGATAGAGGGAAGTGTAACAGCTCTTGCGTGTGGCAGATAGTAAGGTCCCGCCGGCATGCAGATATGAAGGCACAACAAAGGAGCCCTTCAGGTGGACACGGCAAGCCCCACCGGTGTCTGTGACGTCACCGGATCTCCGACGGAACTCCCTGAAGGCCCGGAAGCCGGCGGAGAGGTGAGTACCAATCAAAATAATTTTGATCGATCAAAAAAATTAAAGATTAATCGATGAATTAATAGTTAATTTCCACAGCCCTAGTTATTTTATGTTTCAAAATAGATATTCAAAAGTTAAATAAGCTGCGCTACCTCAAATACACTACCTGCCTTTACACGCACATGAACTTTAATGGCATCCCAGTCTTAGTCCGTAGGGTTCAATATTGAGTTGGCCCACCCTTTGCAGCTTTACCAGCCTCAACTCTTCTGGGAAGGCTGTTCACAAGGTTTAGGAGTGTGTCTATGGAAATGTTTGACCATGCTTCCAGAAACGCATTTGTGAGGCACTGATGTGGAAGAGAAGGCCTGGCTCGAAATCTCTGCTCTAATTCATCTAAAAGGTGTTCTATTAGGCAGAGGTCAAGACTCTGTGCAGGCCAGTCAAGTTCCTCTACCGCAAACTCACACATTCATATCTTTATGGAGAAGAATTGAAGCTGTTATACAGCTGTTATACAGTAGCTGCAAAGGGTGTGGGCCAACTCAATATTGAACCCTACGGTCTAAGACTGAGATGCCATTAAAGCTCTTGTGCATGTAAAGGTAGGTGTCCCAATACTTTTGGTAATTTAGTGTATGTGCCTTTTCACACTAGTGACAAATCAGAAATAGGAAAGCTGCTGCTATAACTTTTGTTACCACAATCAGTAAGCAAAAATTGTGACAATAGCAATCAGCAAAGTGCAAATGATGCTCAAATATTAGAGTTCCTTAAAGTGGAGGTCCACTCCAAAAAAAAAAAAAGAATACACCAAAAGCCTGTAAAATAATGAAAAAAAAATTGAAAAAAATTATTTTGCCGGTTGCTAATCTGCCTCTTCCAATACCGCGGCAGGTCTTCTTCCTCATCCTCCCCGCGTTGTCTTCTGGGGAATGGGGCGCACTGCCTTCTAGTAACTGTGTGTATCCCAGGAAGCAGCCGCCCATTCACAAAAGCGCTGCGAGACTCGCGCACGCGCAGTAGGAAACGGGCAGTGAAGCCGGAAGGCTCCACTGCCTGTTTCCCTCAGTAAGGATGGCGGCGCCGGGAGCTGCCAGGATCGAGCAATCGTCCTTGGGGGGGACTTATTAAAAGTCAGCAGCTTCAGTGTTTGTAGCTGCTGACTTTAAAAAAAAAAAATCGCGGGTGGAATCCTGCTTTAAAGCGGAGGTCCACACAAAAAGTGAACCTCCACTTTTCAAGACACCTCCCCCCTTTCGGTGTCACATTTGGCATCTTTGAGGGGGGAGGGGTGCAGATACCTGTCACGTCCCAAACCCCCCCCCCCTCCCCGCTGTCTTCTGGGAACCGCACTGATCCCAGGAGACAGCGGGGACCATTGAGGTCACTCAGCGCGACTCGCGCATGTGCAGTAGGGAACCAGAAAGTGAAGCCGCAACGCAACTGAGGATGGTGGCGGGGGCAGCCGACCCCTTTCACACTAAAAATAGCACTGCTATACCCCATGAAAAACTCCTGCCCAGCAACCTCAATGTGAAAGCCGGAGGGCTTTCACACTGAGGCGATGCGCTGGCAGGAGAGAAAAAAATCTCCTGTCAGCAGCATCTTTGGATCGGTGAGAGGAGCGGTATGTATACCGCTCCTTCACCGCTCCTTCCCATTTAAAACAATGGTAAACCGTGGCAATACCGCCCGCAATGCGCCTCTGCAGAGGCGCATTGCGGGCGGTATTAACCCTTTATCGGGCGCTAGCGGGGGTTAATACCGCACTGCTAGCGGCCGAATCCCACTGCAAATCCGACGGTATAGCGCCGCTATTTAGAGCGGCTGCACTTCCAAGGGCACTTGTAGTGCAAAGTGGATTTGCCTTTTGTAAATAACCCCCACGTGTGGCGGAAAATAAACACTGCACATCACCCGGAACACACCATCCCCACCATGAAACATGGTGGTGGCAGAATCATGTTGTGTGGATGCTTTTCTTCAGCAGGGACAGGGAAGCTGGTCAGAGTTGATTGGAAGATGGAGCCAAATACAGGGCACTCTTATAAGAAAACCTGTTAAAATTTGCAAAAGACTTGAGACTGGGGGGGGGGGGGGGGTTTCACCCTCCAGCAGGACAACGACCCTAAACATACAGCCAGAGCTTCAATGGAATGGTTTAGATCAAAGTATATTCATGTGTTAAAATGAAACAGTCAAAGTCCAGACCTAAATTCAATTGAGAATCTGTGGCAAGACTTGAAAATTGCTGTTCGCAGATGCTCTCCATACAATCTGACAAAGCTTGAGATTTTTGAGCATTTTGCAAAGAAGAATGGGCAGAAATGTCACTCTCCAGATATGCAAAGCTGGTAGAGACATCCCCAAAAAGACTTGCAGCTGTAATTGCAGCGAATGGTGGTTCTACAAAGTATTGACTCGGAGGGGGGGGGGGGGGGGCTGAATACAAATGCACGCCACACTTTTCACATATTTATTTGTAAAAAAAATTGAAAAACATTTATAATTTTCCTTCCACTTCACAATTTTGTACCACTTCGTTTTTGGTCTATCACATAAAATCCCCAAAAATGCATTAAGTTTTTGGTTGTAACATAATAAAATGTGGAAAATTTCAAGGGGTATGAATACTTTTTCAAGGCACTGTAGACGCTGTGCTTCTGCATTATTTGTTAATGAGAGGAAACTCAGTGTGTCCCTCTTTGTCAGTGGGGACAGATTACGTTTTCTTTCATTTCAAATTGTTTCTTGTTAAAGCGGAGGTTCACCCATAGCGAACACATTTTCCCCTTAGCTTCCTGCTCGTTTTGTCTAGGGGAATCGGCTAGTTGTTTTAAAATATGATCCGTACTTACCCGTTTACGAGATGCATCTTCTCCGCCGCTTCCGGGTATGGGCTGCGGGACTGGGCGTTCCTTCTTGAATGACAGTCTTCCGAGAGGCTTCCGACGGTCGCATCCATCGCGTCACGATTTTCCGAAAGAAGCCGAATGTCGGTGCGCAGGCGCAGTATAGAGCCGCACCGACGTTCGGCTTCTTTCGGCTACGAGTGACGCGATGGATGCGACCGTCGGAAGCCTCTCGGAAGACTGTCAATCAAGAAGGAACGCCCGCTCCCGAAGACCCATACCCGGAAGCCGACGGAGAAGATGCATCTCGAAAACGGGTAAGTACGGATCATATTTTAAAACAAATAGCCGATTCCCCTAGACAAAACGAGCATGAAGCTAAGGGGAAGATAGAACAAAAAAAACGAATTGGGTGAACTCTCGCTTTAAAGATCAAACATATAAACACACAGCTTTGTATTGGGTGAACTATTTTGGCTAGGGAGATAAATATGCACATTGCTGGCTATATCATGAAAAAGCTACAGCGCCTGAGCCAAGCAAATCCATTGCAGCTGGCTGATGGTTTCCCCAAGCAGGTTCAGACAGGAGGCACCAGAAGAAGACCTTTGGCCCCTGTCACATGGGCTTTCCAATCAGATCTGCCTGTCAGTTTTTCAAGTGGACCTGATCAGACGTTCCTTGCACCTCTATGGAGCTGCTGATGCCAGCGATGACATGTCCGCTTACATCTGACGATATACGATCCAATGCTGTCCGTGAAATCCAGACTGATGGAGACCCTATTTTCCATCTGTCTGGCTGATCAGATCAGATGAAAACAGACAGGTGGTCCATTTTCATCTGATCTCCCCATGGAGAACGGGACTCTGACAGGTCGGTCTCTGCACAGTGAGCAGAGACAGACATGTCACCCGCCTGCTCAGCGGGGGCCCGTTGAATCGATCCCCTGCTGAGAAAAGCTGAGTCTGCTAAGTGTGAACGAGCCCTTACAGGCTTACACAGGCTTTCTGACCAGGTCTGTCTGGCAGTTTTTTTTCAGGCAGAACTGATCGGAAGATCCATGCAGATCTAATGCCACGTACGCACAACTGTTTTTCAGGTTCTATATGTAGCGCCCCCCCTACTTTTGGTACGGGCGCTACACTAAAATTAGTGGGGAATGAGAGGCTTAATCACTCCCATTCACGAATTATGGAATTTAGGCTGCTGCCAATTCCAGGATCGTCCTGTAGGTCAGTCTGCGCGCAGGGGGTGTGTTGACAACCCTGGGCGGTAGTTGGCGCTAGAGGGGTTCTGGGGAATCCACCTTTTTTTTCAGAAGCCAATCGGGAGGGTTTTTCCCTCGTTGGGCATGCTGGGAAGGGGGATATATCTGGCTAGGCCGTTTTTGGCGGCTTGTTCTTGCGGGGCCCGCGTTCCAGGTGCGGTACCCACCTTCAGGGTACGCGCATCCATAAGCCCCGCCACCGCGTCCTGCCATGCCGAGGTCAAGCACCATGCACCTTAATTAAAGAGGGACCCCAGCGTCTTGCTGGGTTCCAAACAGTTGCTGGAGGGATCCCAAGCTAGGAGCTGTGCGGTGGGAGTTGGCTCGGGAGAAACTAGAACCAGAGGTTGTCCGGAGGGCTTAGACGAACCACCGGGGATCCGGTCACCGCACCGTATGACAGGTATGCTCAGACTGTCAGTGGGTGACATTAATTGAACTAACTGGGAGGATCTACTCAACCTGACCTTTCTAAATCCTAAATTGTCCAGCCTGTGGCAGAGGCCTGTATCCTCCCAGTGACTTTTTTTTGCAAGTGGCGCTCCGGTTGCCAGGCCTGCGATAACTGCCTGTCCAGGGGCACTTTACCCACCCTGATCGGGTGGCAACGAATTGTTTTGCATCATTGCTGAGAGCAGGCTTGCTCTCTCCTAACATCCGGAGGCCTGATACTAAAGTTCCTCTACTCTCATCAGCTTTTTTTCCTGTCGTGTGCCTTTTGATGTTGGCCAGTTTGGGCCTTGGATAGGGCTTTGAAACTGAATTTGTGTCTGGACATTAGCTTTTCTCCCACACTCACAGAAGTCACCCCTAGACCAAGTCAAGGAGGTAACTTGGAAAGCCGATCCTGAATCAAACAGCAGCTCCTGCGGGGGTAGCGCTACATAAATGTAATTAAAAACGATTGTGTGTGGGCTCCAGAGCATTTTTCACGATCTAAAAAATATGCATCAAAAATTTCGAACATGCTCTATTTTTTCACAACGTTTTTAACGTTGTCGTTTTTAAGGTTGTAAAAAATGGTCGTGTGTGGGCTTTAACGACGTGAAAAAAACATGCATGCTCAGAAGCAAGTTATGAGATGGGAGCGCTCGTTCTGGTAAAACTAGCGTTCGTAATGCAGTAAGCACATTCATCACGCAGTAACAGACTGAAAAGCGTGAATCATCTTTTACTAACACGATATCAGCAAAAGAAGCCCCAAGGGTGGCACCATCCGAATGGAACTTCCCCTTTATAGTGCCGTTGTACGTGTTGTACTTCACCGCGCTTTGCTAGAGCATTTTTTTTCACGATCGTGTGTAGGCAAGGTCGTTTTAATGATCGGGTTGAAAAAAACTTCGTTTTTTCTAGACCCTTAAAAACGTCATTTTTTAGAACCCGTAAAACGGTCGTGTGTACGCGGCATTAGAGCAGAAGGATGTAAATGGACTTGTGTCCATACCTTTGTGTTTGTCAAGGTTTGGAAAAAAAGGGAAAGGACTATATCTAGGACAGATTGGAAGTTGCATGATATAAACAGGCACAAGTCAGGCCTCGTACACACGAAAGAAACTTGCTGTTTTTTTTTTTTTTGCCGAGGAAACTGGTCGTGTGTACACTTTTCGACGAGGAAACTGTCGAGGATCTCGTCGAGCCAAAAAGAAAGCATGTCTTCTTTTTCCTCTACGGGAATGGGGAAATTTGGCTCGCCGAGATCCTCGACAGCCTAACAAGGAACTCAACGAGCAAAACGATGTGTTTCGCCCGTTGAGTTTCTCGGTCGCGTGTACGAGGCTTCAGTCTACATTCAGAAACCCATTGATCCAACATGGATCTGCTACAATCTACTTGCAAAAACTGAGTGGGCATGCATGCTACAAACCTGACATTCATCTTATTGTGCTCTGATTCAGCACGGGATCTGCTAACGAAACCCCTGCTGAACAGAGCGACCCCATGTAAAAGACCCTATCAGTGTTTTCTGATCCAACTGCAAACAGCCAGTCCAGCCTTATGTCTTTAGGTGTACTATTTCAAGTTTATGTCTCTCAGCTGAAGAAAATGTGAACCCAATGGTTCTGAATATCCTTTAGTCCAAGTGGATTCCAGGCACCTGAAGTCCTTGCAAGACATAAGAAGTCAGCATGTTATTGAGTAAGCGCAACTCTTTCCTCCTGTCTTATTTGCTTTAAGATTTCTTCGCAGTATTCCCCATGGCTTGGGTCCAGTGTGGGTTTCCTAAGAGGTTCTACTTGACTATTTAGGGAAACAGTACTTCACAAAGGCCATAGGGAATTCTGCCCATTTGCACATACCCCTCACATGTCTTTGGAGTTGAAAATAAATGCTCTGTCACCAGTAACTGACAGCATACCAGAACTGCAAACATTGGGTACTTTCTGTCGCTGTTGCCTATAGGTTGTAGAATAGAAATAGAAAATGTGTTTTGAGTCTTGTTAGGATGCAAAGAAAAGTGCACATTGGGGATTATTTACAAAAGGCAAATCCACTTTGCACTACAAGTGCAAACTACAACTTTATAAATAACTTCTTAAATAACCCCCATTGTATCACTGTATTTATACTTCATATGTTGCAAGAATGTTGCAGATGCTTTTATTACATAGTCTAAATTAGTGGATCTCAACGTATTTCATAAGAAATTAACCTATAAGTATGACTTTGTACACAGTTTTTTGTTATGCTTCATTCCTTCTGTAGGCTCGTTGACAATATGTTTTTTTTACTAAAGGCAAACCCACTTTGCACTACAAGTGCAAACTACGGGGCAGATCCTCAGAGCGAGTACGCCGGCGTATGTACTGATACGCCGGCGTACTTTCAAATTACCCGCGTCGTATCTTTGGTTTGAATCCTCAAACCAAGATACGACGGCATCTGGGTTAGATCCGACAGGTGTACGTCCTCGTACGCCTTCAAATCTAAAATGCAATACTTCGGCGTCCGCTGGGTGGCATTCACGTCGTTTTCCGCGTCGGGTATGCAAATTAGCTATTTCCGACGATCCACGAACATACGCGCGGCCGTCGCATTCTCTTACGTAGTCTCTAGTCGTCTTTTTCCGGCGTATAGTTAAAGCTGCTGTTTTGCGGCGTATAGTTAGACTTGCCATGTTAAGTATGGCCGTCGTTCCCGCATCGAAATTTGAATTTTTTTTTTTTTTGCGGAAGTCGTCCGTGAATCGGGATGGACGTAATTCACGTCTAAGTTTAAAAAAATTATGTCGTTGCGACGTCATTTAGCGCAATGCACCGCGGGAAATGTAGAAATGGAGCATGCGCAGTTCATTCGGCGCGGGGACGCGCTTCATTTAAATGAAATACGCCCCCTAATCGCCAATTTGAATTCCGCCGCCAGAGATACACTACGCCGCCGTAACTTACAACGCAAATTCTTTGGGGATTCGAACCAGCCAAAAGTAAGTTACAGCGGCGTAGCGTATGTCTGATACGCTGCGCCCATCTATTTCTATGTGAATCTGCCCCTACAAGTGCAAAGTGCACTTGAAAATGCACTTGGAAGTACAGTCGCTATAGATGTGAGGGGGACATTCAAGGAAAATAAAAAAACAGAATTTTAGCTTGCACATGATTGGATGATAAAATGAGCAGACCTTCCCCTAATTTCAGATCTACCCCTCAGATTTACAGCGACTGCACTTCCAAGTGCACTTTCAGTGCAATTTCAAGTGCACATGTAGTTTGCACTTGTAGTATATTGTAGTATATTGTGGTCGGTGTACAGAGGGGAGGGTAGAAACTGGCAGGATTAGACAGGTATTTCAGGGGTTACAGGGGGCCAAATGACACAAGTACATGCTTCAAAGGAACAGGCTCTTTATGTTTATTTTTTTTCGGTTAACAAATGTTTTATGGTAAAACCCAATTTAAAACCCTAAAAGTTGTCCTTGCAAAATATACAGTGCCTTGAAAAAGTATTCATATCCCTTGAAATTTTCTACATTTTGTTATGTTACAACCAAAAACTATAATATAATAAACTAAATATATTTTATTGGGATTTTATGTGATAGACCAACACAAAGTGGCACATAATTGTGAAGTGAAAGGAAAATGATAAATGGTTTTCAATTTTTTTTACAAATAAATATCTAAGAAGTGTGGCGTGCGTTTGTATTCAGCCCCCCCCCCCCCCCACCTGCTGTCCAAATCTTTTTGGGTATGTCTCTACCATTTTTGCACATCTAGAGAGTAACATTTTTGCCCATTCTTCTTTGCAAAATAGGTCAAGCTCTGCCAGATTGGATACAGAGCGTCTGTAAACAGTAATTTTCAAGTCTTGCCACAGATTCTCAATTGGATTTAGGTTTGGACTTTGAATGAGCCATTGTAACTCATGAATATACTTTGATCTAAACCAGGGATATGCAATTAGCGGACCTCCAGCTGTTGCACAACTACAAGTTCAATCATGCCTCTGCCTCTGGATGTCAGAGTCTTGCTATGCCTCATGGGACTTGTAGTTCTGCAACAGCTGGAGGTCCGCTAATTGCATATCCCTGATCTAAACCATTCCATTGTAGCTCTGGCTGTATGTTTAGGGTCATTGTCCTGCTGGAAGGTGAACCTCCGCCCCAGTTTCAAGTCTTTTGCAGACTTTAACAGGTTTTCTTCTAAGATTGCCCTGTATTTGGTTCATCCATCTTCCCATCAACTCTGACCAGCTTCTCTGTCCCTGCTGAAGAAAAACATCCCCAAAACATGATGCTGCCATCACCATTGTTTCATGGTGATGTGTTCAGGCCTCAGGGTGATGTGCAGTGTTAGTTTTCCGCCACACATAGCATTTTGCTTTTAGGTCAACAAGTAACATTTTTGTCTCATCTGACCAGAGCACCTTCTACCACATGTTTGCTGTGTCCCCCACATGGCTTCTCGCAAACTGCAAACAGGACTTCTTATGTCTTTCTTTCAACAATGGCTTTCTTCTTGCCACACTTCCATAAATGGCAGATTTGTGGAGAGCACGACTAAAGCCTCGTACACACGATCAGTCTATCCAATGAGAACGGTCTGAAGGACCGTTGTCATTGGTTAACCGATGAAGCTGACTGATGGTCCGTCGCGCCCACACACCATCGGTTAAATAACCGATCGTGTCAGAACGCGGACACGTAAACCACGTACGACGGCACTATAAAGCGGAAGGCCAAAGCCTTTGGCGCCACCCTTGGCACTGCTTTTGCTGATTCTGTGTTACCGCGTGTTAGTGAAAGTTTGGTTAGAGTCGATTCGCGCTTTTCAGTCTCCGTGCTTTGCAGATCATATTCTCGGGTTCAGTTTGTTCTTGTGGGTTCGTATTTGGCATTCAGTGCTTGCAGTCAGGTCGTTTCTGTTTTGCAGTGCCTTCCTGTCCGCTCGTATCTGTTTTTTCAAGTGCGTTCTTTACAGGCCTTGCTGTACTTGGTTGCTTTCTGTTTTATGTGTTCTGCCATCATACAAGTGATACAGAAGGTCTATATTAAGGTAAGTTGTCTCCTTTCACATCACAATCTATATATGTCTTTAATGTATGCTAATGTCTTGTATTTCTTGCATCATTCCCTAATTATCATGATTGTAATATGCTTGGAATGTCCCCTTTGTCCCCATCGATGTTGTAAGCATTCAATGCTCCTTTTTTGGCCTACATGCATATTTCCCTTTACTAACCTGTCCGGCATGCTATCCTAGGCCGAAACACACCTAGCCTAGTCTGTTTACAACTTTTGTTTTGTCTGCTCCATTGTAGTTCAAACTCCCCCCCACTTAAAATGTGTCCCAATGTATGTGCGAGAGTGTTTATTTTTCTGGGCCCAAACTCAGCTTGAAATCCCCCCCCCCCTTAAAATGTTTAATGGCCCAACAGAGGGGTGAGGAGTCTGATAATTGGGCCTATTTTAGTTCTGGCATGTAATTAGCACTCCACTAATAAATGTTATACTGATGTTGGACAAGAATGTCTTTTGCTTTGTGATTGCAATGTTTATGTGCCAAAGTACTAATTTGTATTTTTGTTTGACTCCACAGTTTCCTTCCATGCCACAGGAATGGCAGACTGTGGCTTCCCAATTGGCCCAGTGGTAGGACTTCCATAACTGTGGAGGGGCAAGAGATGGGAAACATGTCCGCATAGTGCAGCCACCCCGTTCGGGGTCATACAATTTCAACTACAAAGGTTTTCATAGTATTGTGTCGATGGTGTCGGCACAGTACGAGTTTTTGTATGTGGACGTGGGGAAGAACGGCCGGATGTCCGACGGTGGAGTCTTTGCACAGATGGAGTTTGCCCACCGTCTCCAGGCTGGTGGCCTGGCCCTGCCACGGGATGAAGACAATGTGGAGGGACTCTCTTTTGTGTTTTTTGTTGCGGACGAAGCTATCGGGCTTGGACCACACCTTATGAGGCCGTTTCCCCAGAGGACTCTCACCCCGGAGAGGAGGGTTTTGAATTACCGGCTGGCCAGAGCCTTCATGATAATGGCCAGACGATTCCGCCTGTTCCAGACAGCCATCCACATGGCGGACTATAAACTGAACACTGTCATTTTTCATGCTGCATTTTTCAAAAATTTTTGCGCAGGCATTCAGAGACCTACCTTTCAAACATTGGGCCTGAGGCCAGACAATCATCTGAGAACCTGACTGGCCTGGACACTGGCCGTACTGGATTGCCCCCCCCCCGAACTGCTTGAGATGCCCTTGATATATACGTTAAGTACTTCACTGTTAGGGGGCCATTGCAATGCCAGACCATATTTCTTTTAAAACAAAAAAAAAGACAGAGGCGCATGTCCCAGCTGGAGGAAGAGTGTCTGCAGGACATTAGGGAGGCAGCTGAAATCATGAGGGCCCCCTTAACCCTGTTGAGGACTACAGCACCTACCTTGCTGACTAGCTGCAAAAAAAGGATGAGCGACAACGGGCCTTGGCAAAGGATTTTTTAAGCCCGAGAATATGATGCGATTCATCGACAAATATTGCACTTTTAAAAACCTGTGGGAAATCAAAAATCTATCCTATTCTAACAAGAATGTTCGAAGGGAAACAATTGCCCACTTGGTCACTTATATGCAGACCTGGATACCAGAGATAACTTTCACCATGATAAGCAATAAAATCAATAACATGAGGAATGCTTACAAGAAGCGTTTGATACAGGTCCGTGCTTCTCGGAGGTCAGGAGCAGCAGCAGATGACGTACAGGAGCCCAAGCTGTGGTACTATGAACACCTCAGTTTTCTGGATGATCAGATCAAGGCCAGAGAATCACTTTCCAGTCTTCCTTCCACCCTTCCCTCCATCGTTCCCTCCAGTGTTCCTTTCACTTTTCCCCCCACCCCTGCAGAGGGTGCCGAGGGGCAGGCTGAGATTGAGGAGCCAGATCTGAACATCTACAGTCAGGTATAGTAGTTTAGAACATATTTCTTGGCCTCAAATAATTTTTGGTTGAACGAGATGTTTTTTGAACCAAAATGAAAGCTTGAAAACCCAAACAAAAGTCGTGGGCAGAAAATATAGTGACAGGGATGCCAACTGCAGGGCTCAGAATGAGAGAGTCTGTTCGATTTACCAAAAAAACAACCAAAAAAAATGTAACAGTCATGCGCTTTAAAATGTGTGTGTTTGATGAAGCCAAAAAAAAACCATGTCCCTTTTTTAGACACAATAAGAGATCAGCCAAGAGGTGGAGGCTCAGGAATGTGTCAGCCAGGAGGAGGAAGGGGTTAGTGGCAGACAGGAGGAGGCTGGGCCGAGTGGCAGTCAGCAGGTGCCACAGGTGCCTCCCCTCCAGATGCGCCCAACAAAAAAACCTAAACGCATGTCCCAGCTGGAGGAGGAGTCTCTGCGCATTATTAGGGAGGCAGCTGAAATCATGAGGGCCCCCTTAACCCTGTTGAGGGTTACAGTTTCATACATTGCAAACGAGCTGCAAGAAATGGAGCAGCGACAAAGGGGCCTGGCCCAGGATCTAATAGCATCTGTGATACAGAGGGGAAGAAGGGGCCTGCTGACTGAGACCACAAAATTCAGTGACCCGGCCCAGTCTCCCCCTCCTCCTCCTCCTGCTGCCACATTTCCACCACCTGCAAGGAGCCGTGGAAGGAAGGCTGCAAGGAAGACCAGAAAGTGATTCCCCGGCTTCAAGCTGATTTGCCATAAAAATTAGGTTGTTGTAGTACCACAGCTTGGGGTCATGTATAACATCTGCTGCTGCTTCTGATATCTGAGATTTGGGGAGCACATTGTGACCCAAATTAGAGGGACTCCTGATGTTATTGATTTTGTTGTTTATCATGGTGGAATGTGCCTTTGGTGTCCAAAGTCTGCATATATTTGGCTGATTGGTCAATTGTTGCCCTTCATGTTGATCTTTTTTTATCCAGAAAAAAAGGAGATTTAATTGAAGTTAAATACTTGTCTATTGTTTTTTTCTGGTGAATAGCCATCAAACATTTCCGAAATACAATGTGTAATTAACAAAGGACACAACTCCTTGAGGGGGGGAATGTTGTGATAACTTGAGAAAAAAAAAATGAATTAAAAAAAAAAAATAAGGTGGAGTACAACAAATTATTTTGGAGATCTTGCTTTATAAAAAAAATAAAAAAAAATATTCATGAGATCACAAGCAAACAAAAAAATAAGTCTATGTTCTAGCAATAGAACGAAGAAAAAAATGCGCTGCAATAAACGAGGCACTAATTTTAGAAATGTAGAATGTGCCATCTCCAAAACGAATGCGAGTTTTACCAGAACGAGCGCTCCTGTCCCCTAATTTAGTCTGAGCATGCGTGGATTTAAATTTTTTTAAAGCAAGATGGCTTTTTTTAACCGATGGTTAAGTAACCTATGGGGCCCACACACGATCGGTTTTGATCGATGAAAACGGTCCATCAGACCGTTGTCCTCTGGTTGACCGATCGTGTGTACGAGGCCTGATAATTGTCCTGTGGGCAGATTCTCCACCTGAGCTGTGGATCTCTGCAGCTTCTCCAGAGTTACCAGTTACCAGCTTGGCTGCTTCTCTAATTAATGCTCTCCTTGCCCGGCCTGTCAGTTTAGGTGGACGGCCATGTCTTGGCAGTTGTGCCATACTCTTTCCATTTTTGGATGATGGATTGAACAGAGCTCTGTGAGATGTTCAAAGCCTGGGATATTTGTTGATAACCTAACCCTGTTTTAAACTTCTCCACAACTTTATCCCTAACCTGTCTGGTGTGTTTCTTGGCCTTTATAATGCTGTTTGTTTACCAATGCCCTGTACACACGATCTGAGTTTCCGTCGGAATAAACTCTGATGGGTTTTTCCGACGGAATTCCGTACATACTGTCTTGCATACACACGGACACACCAAATTCCGACCGTCAAAAACGCGGTGACGTACAACACTAGGACGAGCCTAGAAAAATTACATTCAATGCTTCCGAGCATGCGTCAAATTGTTTCCGAGCATGCATGTTTTTTTCTCTGTCGGAGTTCCATACAGACGAACGTAATTTCCGCTAGAATTTTTTTCCGTTGGGAAAAAAAGAGAACATGTTCTCTTTCCAACTCCGTCGAAATTTCCGACAGAAAAAGTCAAATGAGGTATACCGTATGTGCCAGCGTAGAAGGCGACTAATTTTCCAGCTAAAATTTTGTTTTTGGAATATACTCACCGTATAAGACGACCCCTCACTGTGCCATTTCCTCACCTCACTGTGCCATTGCCTCACCTCACTGTGTCATTGCCTCACCTCACTGTGCCATTGTCTCACTGTGCCATTGCCTCACCGTGCCATTGCCTCACCGTGCCATTGCCTTACCTCACATTGCCGATCTTCATTACTTGCCTAGCGTGAGTCAGACTGCGGGCGTCCATTTTTTTAAAGCCGTGCCTCTTCCTCCTGCTGTTCCGTGATAGGCGGAACACTCAGTTTACCAGCCGAGCCTGTGTTCAGTGTTCCGCCTATCACGGACGTCCTTTCGTCCGAGGCTGAGGACGAGACGACGTCCGTGATAGGCAGATCACTGAGCCTATCACGGAAAAGCATGAGGAGGAGGCACAGCTTTTAAAAAATGGACGCTCGCAGTCTGCATCCGGCGTATAAGACGACCCCTGATTTTTGGGGTAAATTTTTAGGTACAAAAGGTCTTCTTATACGCCGGCAAATACGGTACACACGGTTGGAATATCCGATTAAAAAATTCAGTCTGACTTTTTCCATCGGAAATTCCAATCGTGTGTACACGAGGCATAACTCCGTTGGAATTTCCGACGGAAAAAGTCTGATGGGGCATACACACGGTCGGAATATCCGATGAAAAAACTCCATCTGATTTTTTCCATCGGAAATTACGATCGTATGTACGAGGCATAAGGTTCTCTAACAAACCTCTGTGCTTTACAGAACAGCTATAATTATACTGAGGTTAAATTACACACAGGTGGACTCTATTTACTAATTAGGTGACATCTGGAAAATGGTTCCACTAGATTTTAGTTATAGGTATCAGAGTAAGGCCCCTTTCACACGGGGCGGATCAGTACTGATCCGCCTCCGTATGCTCCATATGCTCAGCGGGGATCGCTCCGTTGATCTCTGCTGAGCTGGCGGATGACAGGGCGGTCCCCGCACACTGTGCAGGGACCGCCCTGTCTTTTCTCCGCTCTCCTCTATGGGGGGATCAGATGAGCACAGACGTATGTCCGTGTTCATCCGATCCGCAGACGGAAGGAAAAATAGGGTTTTCTTCCATCTGCAGAATCGGATCATTGCGGAGGCGGACAAGATCGGGTGTAATCCGCTGACATCCGCAATGTCATAGGGACCAATGTATGTCCCTTTTTCATCCGCAAACGGATGGATGAAAAAGCGGACATACGGGGCCAGATTCAGATAGGTCAGCGGATCCTTAGATCTGATTTACGTTACGCCGCCACAAGTTTTTGAGGCAAGTGCTTTATTCAGAAAGCACTTGCCTCTAAAGTTGCGGCGGCGTATCGTAAATCCCCCGGCGGAATTCAAATTCCGCGGCTAGGGGGCGTCTAAAATTTAAATCAGGCGCGTCCCCGCGCCGATCGAACAGCGCATGCGCCGTCCGCAAATTTTCCCAGCATGCATTGCTCCAAATGACGTCGCAAGGACGTTATTGGTTTCGACGTTAACGTAAATTATGTCCGGCCGTATTCGCGAAAGACTTACGCAAACGACGTAAAAAATTCAAAACTCGGCGCGGGAACGACGGCCATACTTAACATAGGATACGCCGCACTTACCCCTCCTATAGCAGGGGTAACTTTCCGCCGGAAAAAGCCAAACACAAACGACGTAAAAAAACAGCGCCGGGCGGTTGTTCGTTTCTGAATCGGCGTAAATGCTCATTTGCATATTCGACGCGTAAAAGATACGGAAGCGCCACCTAGCGGCCGGCCTGGAATTGCAGCCTAAGATGCGACGGTGTAAGTCACTTACACCTGTCGGATCTTAGGCATATCTATGCGTAACCTGATTCTATGAATCAGGCGCATAGATACGACGGCCGGACTCAGAGATACAACGGCGTATCAGGAGATACGCCGTCGTATCTTCTTTCTGAATCCAGCCCACGGTCCGCACGTGTGAAAGGGGCCTAAAGGGGTCTGAATACAAATACATGCCACACTTTTCAGATATTTATTCAGAAAAAATTCAGAAAACCATTTATCATGTTCCTTCCACTTCACAATTACGTGCCACTTTGTGTTGGTATATGTCATGGACCTTGAGATATTAAAGTGTTTCTACTTGACATCTGTTACACAGGAGAGGGACATTCAATGCAAGGCTTTTGAAATGCTAAGTGGAACCAGCTTGTGAAATACCTTTTATTGTGTTCTGCAGGTTAAGAGCGGGTGTCGGAGACAGTCCGTCTGGCTAGAATTAGGGATTGAAGGTTAATTGAATCTATTATGTGTGGTTGAAGATGTATGTGTTTACGCTAAGGGACTTTGTATTGTTCTAAAGGTCAGAAGCCTTCTGTCAGCTGTATTGAATTAGCATTCAATTGTCTAAAGCAATGTAACCTCTCAGAGGTAGTAATTAAGTAGACCGGGTTATTGTGTACATTGATTACCCCCTGGGGCTTCTGTCTCAATACACAAGTCTTTCTATCCAAGCTATTGGACCAATCCCTGTTGACAATTTCAAGTCCTCATTTGCATGGTCAAGTAGGACTTGAGTGAAGACTGCATATACTTTACAATTGACCAATAGGAAAGCGGTTGTTGGGAGTGGGATGTTCCAAAATTCTGTATAAAAGTGTGCTGTGTACTTGAAAATAAAGAGTCCTGTTTGAACTTACATACAGCCTGCCTGGTGTTTGTTCTTAATGGGTCCGAATGGCACATAGCTGTAATTCGGATCCCGGAACCTTGGATGACTGGACCATCAGACGTTGCAATCTGCAAGCTGATCCAATATAAGCAGAGGAGTGTCGGGAGAGCAGAACCGGGCGAGCAAAGGATCTCGTCACAGTATATTACATACATTCCCAATAAAACACGTTTACGTTTTTGGTTGTAACATGACAAAATAAGGCACTGTAAACTAGGGTTCCTCTTTAGGTTTCTGAACATGTATGTCATTTAAATATATTTGACATAGAAGACAAGCAAAAATATATTTTCTTGCAAGGTTACAATTACTATTTATATAAAAGTTTATTGCAATAAAAACCTGAACCGCTTACTCCCCTTCTAGCTGCTCAGAAGATGGTGGAATTAAGACTATCTCCCTCTAAAGGGAATCCCCACTCAATTTACAAAGAGCTAATGAGGACTGAGATGGTTGAGCTCGTATGTACTCAAATGGCTTTGAGAGGAACAGGGCTTTTTGGTCAGCTGAGGTACAGGATATCTGATATAGCAGATCCTAACTGGAATTTCCTTACTGGATGAAATGGTAGAGGGCAAGCTGAATTGTCAAATTCATTAGTCAACTTAAAATAGTCCCAAATTAATCAGTAGAAAATAATTTTTGTTGATGAGATCCGAAAGCCATCAGCAAGAATTAAGATGGATAGGATTCTTCAGCTTACATGAAATCTAATGAAATCTTTCCCTGTCCTTTTTAAATGTAAACAAGGATTGGAACCTCCTTTACTGTAAAGAAATGTATAATTGTTTCAGTTTAGGACATGCTAAAAAAAGAGATTACCTACATTTAAACTAGCCCACGTGGTAAAACTCTGCATTCTATGCCCCCTGCCTGCTCACAGGATTTGATTGACAGCGGTAGGAGCCAATGGCTCTTCTGTCCTGTGAACGCAGGGAGAGAGGAGAGAGCCACTACAAGCGGGCACAGTGCTGGATCAGGAGAGGACTCAGGTAAGTATGGAAGGGGGAGGGGGGTGAGGGCGCATTGCTAATACTGGGAAATTTTTTATTTTAATGCAGGGAATACATTAAAGTGATGATAAAGGTAAAATAAAAATAAAAATAACAAACATGTCTATACTTATCTGTTCTGTAATGGAATTGTACAGAGCAGCCACGAACCTCCTCTTCTTGGGCCCCCCCACCAGCGCTCTTGGCCCCTCCTCTCTGCCCAGTTCGCCCCGGGAAACTGCTTCCCATGGGGACACTCGTGCATGCTCGCTCTTGCTTTTTCCCACTTTCGCCCTACGTGTTAAAGCAGGGGTTCACCCTAAAAACTATTTTCTAATATTACATTCTCTACATTGACAGTATGCCAAATTTGTTATTTATTTTTTGCTGTACATACCTCGTACAGCTATTTTCTTCCCCGGGTTCTGGGTAGGGCCTCCCGCGGGAGTGGGCGTTCCTATCCAGCAGGTGATTGACGTGATGAAAAAAACTACCTCCCCCATCGCATAAGGAGCGTCACGAGTTGCCGAAAGAAGCTGAACAGCGAGTCGGCGCTATACAGCGCCTGAGCACCGACGTTCGGCTTCTTTCGGCAACTCGTGACGCTCCTTATGCGACGAGGGGAGGTCATTTTTGTCATCACGTCAATCACCTGCTGGATAGGAACGCCCACTCCCGCGGGAGGCCCTACCCGGAAGCCGGGGAAGAAAATAGCTGTACGAAGGTATGTACAGCAAAAAAAAAAAAATCGTAGAGAGTGAGTATCATGTAATGTTAGAATTTTTTTTTAGGGTGAACCCCCGCTTTAAATCACTGTCACGTGGAAAGTACCCTAAGGAAGTCACATGACAGTGACTTAACACGTAAGGCATAAGCAAAGGCAGACGGAAAACCGGAAGTAAAGTGAAGCCAGCGGAAGCACAGGCCGGTACTCATGGTTTTTGTATGCAAAATTACACTTTTTAAATTGTAAGTGCGGTATTTTAGCGAAATAAACAGATTACCTTTTAAATTAATACTGTCAGGGACTTGCCAATAGGTTCCGGCGTGCATGCATGCACGTGCACACTACTACACAAGATCAACAGCAGCAACTGCCCGTACCTATGCGGCCTGCGCCAAGTGCACGTTAACGCACGATTGGCACCATTTTTGCCTTTAAAAAGCCAGCAGCTGCAGTGTCACTTTGCTGTCTGATCTGCAGCATTGTGCCAGTATCCTGTGACCCTGTTTGAACCTGTTACCAGTGCCGACCCGGCTCCGCCTGACCACCCGAACCTCTCCAGTCCGACCCTTGGCTCTGACCCTGCTCTGTTCTTACACCTACCGTTGCCAGACCTCCTGCCTGAACCTTGACCACGCTTTAGCCTACGAGATCCTCTGTCTGATTACCTGCTTGATACGGCCTGCCTGACCCCGCTACTGTCTGATTGCTCTGTACCTAACCCGGCTTGCCTTACCCAGCTCCTGCTAATGCTGTTCCAGTACCTGTGCCAGCTCCAGAGTTGCTGACCCTTCACTTCTGCAACAGCTGGTGCCGTACATTGCGCCGGCGTAGTGTAAATAGGCAGGCGTAAGCCCTCCTAATTTAAATGTGTAAGGTAGTGGGCGTGTTGTATACAAATTAGCCGTGACCCCATGTAAATGTTTTCACGAACAAACGGCGAATGCGCGCGCATGCTCAGAGTCACGTCGCATATACTCCTTAAGATACGTCGGCTCAATGTTTTCGACGTGAACGTAACCTAGAGGCCAGCGTAAATATGCACCCTAGATACGACGGCATACTAACACTTACGTCAGTCGGAGGAAGCAATAATTCAGGCGTATCTAGCTCCCAGAATGGCACGCATAGATACAACGGCACATCTTTCTACTTACGCGGCGTATCTATAGATACCCCGACGTAAAACAATGCTGAATCTAGCTCTAGATATTAGAGCAGCCCTCAAAAATTCACTAGTTTGCTCGCATTTTGCGAGTGAAATTTATTCCAGGGCGAGTGAGGAGCTGGGGTGAACCAGGCTGACAGTTTCCTGGCTGAAGCGATCAGCCAGGAAACTGTCAGCCGAAGGCCACAGAGAGCGGCAGGGCTGGACTGCTCTGGCGCCGCTTTGAGCCGAGGCTGCAACGCTCTCCTTCTCCCCCTCTTGTATCACACACAGCGGGCATCTTCCGCTGTGTGTCATGGAGCGGGGTCTGTGTTTGGCGGCGCAATGTGACAAGGTCTCGCCCCCCAGCTAATGTGATAGTAGATTGAATCAGTGTTCTGCCTATCACATTAGCCGGTCTAGGGGGGCGGGACCTTATCACACCGTGCTGCCAAACACAGACCCCGCTCCATGACACACAGCAGAAGATGCACGCTGTGTGTGAGATACAAGAGGAGGAGAAGGGGAGCGCTGCAGCCTCGGCTCAAAGCGGCACCAGGGTAGTGTTTGTGTGAGGTGAGTCTGAAGTGATGATGGGGCACAGTAATGCGGCAATTGATGGGGCAAAGTGATGGGGCAAAGTAATGTTGCAATTGATGGGGCACAATAATGCAGCAATTGATGGGGCACAGTAATGCGTCAATTGATGGGGCACAGTAATGCAGCAATTAATGGGGCACAGTAATGCGGCAATTGATGGGGCACAGTAATGCGGCAATTGATGGGGCACAGTAATGCGGCAAGTGATGGGGCACTGTAAGGCTGCAAGTGATGGAGCACTGTAAGGCTGCAAGTGATGGGGCACAGTAAGGCTGCATTGATGGGGCACTGTGAGGCCTCGTACACACGACCGAGAAACTCGACAGAATCCATCAAGAAACTTGGTGGGAGAGCTTTTTTTGCCGAGGAAAACGGTTGTGTGTACGTTTTTCATCAAGGAAACTGTCGAGGAACTCGACAAGGAAAAAAGAGAGCAAGTTCTCTTTTTCCTTGATGGGAGTCTCAACTTCCTCGTCGGGCTGGTTTTCAACGAGAAACTCCAGTGTGTGTATGCTAAGAAACCCTTGCATGCTCAGAATAAAGTATGAGACGGAAGTAAAACTAGCATTTGTAATGGAGATAACACATTTTTCAAGCTGTAACAGACTGTAAAGTGAAAATCGTCTCTTACCAAACTTTTACTTAACACGCAAACACATGAGATTAGCAAAAGCAGCCCCAACAGTTGTGCAAGTGGAATCGAACTTCCCCTGCCGTATTTGTTGTACGTCACCGTGTTTGAGAACAAGGAGATTTTGTCTTGACCGTGTGTACGCAAAGCAAGCTTTTTCGAGTTCCTTGACAAGCCTAACAAGGAACTTGTCGAGGAAAACGATGTGTCTCGCCCAACGAGTTTCTCAGTCGTGTGTACGAGGCCTAAGGCTGCGTTCACGGGCACACTGAGGCTGCACAGATGGGTACTGATATGCTTTATGTTACTATTGTTAAAGTTGTTAATATTTATTTTTGGAACTTAATTCTGCTTAAAATATTTAACAGTGTAATTTCATGAGACAATTTACAAGGGCGTGTTTAGGGGCGGACTTAGGGGTGGGAGGTTTTGGGTGGGGCAACTGGTGGCGAGTAACTCTTAAGGCCTGGCTAGTGGCTCAGGACTTGAAATTTTGAACCCTGTATGAGGCCCCGTACACACGACCGAGTTTCTCGGCAGAATTCAGCCAGAAACTCGATCGGAGCCGTATTCTGCCGAGAAACCCGGTCGTGTGTACACTTTTGGCCGAGGAAACTGACGAGTCAATGGGGAAACTTGGCTCGCCGAGATCCTCGGCGGCTTCACAAGGAACTCGACGAGCAAAACGATGTGTTTTGCTCGTCGAGTTTCTCGGACGTGTGTACCGGGCCTCAGTGTTTATATTTGCATTTAAGTTATGCTGCACTGCTTTTATTGTTATATGGGAGAAAATGGCCTCGCTGTGAGGGGCTCAGGTAGGTAATTGGGGGGTGTTGGGAGGGGGCTGGGGAGGTTGCTACACAGGACACAGGAGGACCTACATACTTTGGAGGATAACTGATACATGCTGTGATACAAGTGTGAAGGAGGTGGGAGTTCTGTGAGCACAGTGGTGGTAGATCAATAGTCACAGGCGACACGGAAGCATTATTTTACACAAAGGAAAGAAGCAATGCAAGAGACTTTTATTCACATGAAATTTTTTTATAGAACATGGGAACTTTATCATTTATTATGTACTGGAATACAGATTTAATGAAGTTTTAAGATTACATTTGTGAAGCTCATATTACTCTGTGTATACATATGGTACATTACTTTATTTTGCACATATATTTTGTTGCTATATTTGCACACATCATAATTGCTCAGGTTGCACACATACAATTTTTGCATAGTTTGCACACTATACTAATAATAATTTTATTTCAGTTGCACATTCTACTTTATTTATTTTGTTTACAAGCAGTGCAGCACTATTCAATTATTGCTTTAAAAGGTGGCATTAGCTGTATTCTGGCAGCAGTACAAGGACTTCTTGTTCTGTTCTTGGAACAAAATCAAGTTGTGCTAAATACTGCTTAGCCATTCACAGGGAACTTTGTATTTCTATGATTACTCTGATTGGCCAAGGTAGAGAGTAATGCCGTTTTTCGGGTTGTAAAAAATGACGTTTTTAATTGTCTAGAAAAAACATTCTTTTTTCAACCCGATCATTAAAACGGCCTTGCCTATACACGATCGTGAACAAAAAAAATGCTCTAACAAAGCGCGGTGACGTACAACGGCACTATAGAGAGGAAGTTCCATTCGGATGGCGCCACCCTTGGGGCTGCTTTTGCTGATTTTGTGTTAGTAAAAGACGATTCGCGCTTTTCAGTCTGTTACAGCGTGATGAATGTGCTTACTCCATTACGAAAGCTAGTTTTACCAGAACGAGCGCTCCCGTCTCATAACTTGCTTCTGAGCATGTGCGTTTTTTTCACGTCGTTAAAGCCCACACACGACCTTAAAAACGTTGTGAAAAATTAGAGCATGTTCGAAATTTTTAATGCCTGTGGAGCCCACACACGATCGTTTTTAATGACATAAAAAAAAAACTTAATTTTTTACAACCCGAAAAACGGTTGTGTGTACGCGGCATAAGGCAGATGACATTACAATCTCCACTTCAGCCATTTAAAGAAAGCCTTGTCTTCATTTAAAAAAATACAAGGCTTTATGTGAATGGCTGAGCAGCATTTAGCTTGACTTGTTTTTTTTCCAGAAATGGGGTTTTCTGATGTCAAGGGGAATTTTACACTGAAATATATTGACTTGGACGGTTTGGCAAGCAGCATCACTTGCAATAGTACACATGCCAAGTTAAAACTTCCACACCATGAAGCAAAGCTTTGTAACAGAGTGAATAAACCTGAGTAGCCACCGTGTCACATTATAGGTGTGAAGTCAAGGTACAGTAAAAATGCTGATCAACCACCTGTTTTTACCACCTCCTGGCTGCCCATGTGAACTTAAGCCTCATGCCGCGTACACACCATCACTTTATGTTTTTTTTTAAAAACGTCAGTTTAATTGACCGTGTGTGGGGGAAAACGTCGTTTTATGTCTTCTAAAAAACGACCAAAAAAAATTGAAGCATGCTTCAATTTTATGTGTCGTTTTTCAAAACGTCAACTTTTACTTCACAGAAATTGACCGTGTGTAGCAAAAAACGTCGTTTAAAACAACGTTTTTTCACCCGCGCATGCCCAGAAGCTACTTTCAATGGAAAAACGTGGTGGAACGTAACCTCACTTTGCTAGAACATTGTGAGAAAAACGATGGTGTGTAGGCAACTTTGTCTTTGAAAATTGAACTTTCAAAAACGTCATTTTTTACTTCACAGAAAATGAAGTTTTTTTTTTTACATAAAGTGATGGTGTGTACGGGGCATAAGAAATGTAGTCATCTTTTTAAAAAATTTTAAAGAACTAGGGCTAGATTCAAGTAGCCTGCCGTAAGTTTGTGCGGGCGTAGCGTATGTTATTTACGCTACGCCGCCGCAACTTACACGGGCAAGTACAGTATTCACAAAGCACTTGCTCCGTAAGTTGCGGCGGTGTAGCGTAAATGGGGCCGGCGTAAGCGCGCCTAATTCAAATGAGTATGAGGGGGGCGTGTTTTATGTAAATGGGTGGTGACCCGATGTGATTGACGTTTTTCCCGAATGGCGAATGCGCCGTCCGTGGAATTTCCCAGTGTGCATTGCTCCAAAGTACGCCGCAAGGACGTCATTGGTTTCGGCGTGAACGTAAATTACGTCCAGCCCTATTCGCGGACGACTTACGCAAACAACGTAAAAAATTCAAAATTTGATGCGGGAACGACGTCCATACTTAACATTGCGTACGTCTCATAATAGCAGGAGCAACCTTACGCCGAAAAAGCCTAACGTAAACGATGTAAAAAAATAGCGCCGGGTGTACGTAAATTTGTGAATCGGCATATCTAGGTCATTTGTATATTCTACGCTGAAAACAATGGAAGCGCCACCTAGCGGCCAGCGTAAATATGCACCCTAAGATACAACGGTGTAAGAGACTTACGCCAGTCGGATCTTAGGCTAATGTCGGCGTATCTTGCTTTCTGAATACAGAAAAAAGATACGCCGGCGCAGCTTTGAATTTACGCGGCGTATCTATAGATACGCCGGCGTAAATCAATGCTGAATCTAGCCCCTAGTGTGCTGCAGCTAGGGTTAAACGACCTGTGCTGGCAGCATGATGGTGAGCCAGACCAGTGGTTCTCAACCTCAGTCCTCAAGTAACCCCAACCGGCTATGTTTGCAGGTTTTCCTTTGTCTTGCACAGGTGATTTAAATCAGAGTAATTGGCTTGGTATTTTGGACAGCTATTTTATCTAAGAGAAATTCACAAAACATGGCCTGTTGGGGGTACTTGAGCACTGAGGTTGAAAACCACTGATCCAGACCACTGCTCAACATAGAAAGCATGGGCTCCAGTGGCTCAACATTGACCCTGTGCAGTGTTTTTATGAAAAATATGACTAGGGTATTAAGTATGTTTTGTCTATATTCTGCTCCGACCATCACCCAATCAAACTTCAATAAAATAAAGACACCACAACAGGATGGAGTTGGAGTTAAATGGCCATAGCAGCCTTTTATTAACCAAAATATAAATAACAGAATAATAACCTTTAAATCACTTAGCATCACAGTGTAACAAAAAGGGAGCCCCAAGGTCCTATTAGGCATCAAGAGAAAGGAATGTACTTGCGTATCACTTAATCGGCCTCCAGCCACAAGACCACTGACTCTGAGGCCCCGTACACACGTCCGAGGAACTCGACAGGCAAAACTCATCGTTTTGCTCGTCGAGTTCTGTGTGAAGCTGCCGAGGATCTCGGCGAGCCAACTTTCCTCATTGAACAACAAGGAAATAGAGAACATGTTCTCTATTTGGCTCGACGAGGAACTCGTCGGCTTCCTCGGCCGAAAGTGTACACACGGCTGGGTTTCTCGGCAGAATTCAGCTCCGATCGAGTTTCTGGCTGAATTCTGCCGAGAAACTCGGTCGTGTGTACGGGGCCTGAGACAACACGCAGATACATATCTTAGCAACTGGGAGCTGTACCTCGGACAGGTCCCTACAATATACCTTTTTACCCATCCTAAACTAAAAGGACCCCACCTGCTGCATGAGATAGAAAAGCAAACAAACCAACATTTTCCACACCCAAAACCATAAATACAGGGCAAGAGGGTGGGAAGTTTTCCCCAACTCTTCAGACCTTCAACTAAAGACCTTACCAGACCAATTGCCAAACCACCCCCTGCAGCTCTACCTGTCCCTGACCTTGACCCAATCATATACATTTCTTTTAACTCTAAAAATTGCTTCAAAATCGAACCGATGGACCGCTGCCCGATCGGTCCAAACCGATGGTTAGTACAGAAAGCATCGGTTCAAAACCCGCGCATGCTCAGAATCAAGTCGACGCATGCTTGGAAGCATTGAACTTCGTTTTATTCAGCAGATTGTGTGTTTGACGTCATCGCGTTCTGACCCGATCGGTTTTTGGAACAATGGTGTGTACGCACATCAGACCATCAGGCCACCTCAGCGGTGAACTGATGGAAATGGCCCGTCGGACCATTCTCATCGGTTTGGAACGACCGTGTGTACGCGGCCTCAGTGAGCAAGAGACTTACCTATAAACCTGTATATTAAAATCTGAACTCCAGGTAGATATAAATGACACAAATTAGTGAAGCTGAGTATTCATTAATACATCATTACAGTCTCCTGCGATCCCTGTACAGCTCAGACTGGCAGAGGTAGAATTAGTGCAAGGAGCAGTTGTGCTGAAGTTAAGGAGCATGCTGCTAGGTGCAAGCAGGGGCGGATCCAGAGTCTAGTCTTGGGAGGGGCACTGCCAGAAAATACGTTTTTTTGGGGGACAATTTATCTGGGAAATATCTGTTATTGGCGCTTACATCATCATGGCACCATGGTTGTTATGGTGTCAGGATGATTGAAGCGCATTATTTCTATTATTACATTGTAATATAAAATTAAATAGTTTAACTCACCATAATGCAGAATCAGTGGGAGCCCTGAGCATGTCACTTGCCAATGTCACCTGTCACCAGATGTGGATTGTCACTTGCCACATCACCTGCCACACATTGCGGATTGTCACTTGCCACGTCACCTGTCACACGTTGTGAATTGTCACTTGCCCCACATTGCGGATTGTCACTTGCCGCGTCATCTGCCACACGTTGCGGATTGTCGCCTGCCACCAGATGCGGTTTGTCACTTGCCACGTCGCCTGCCACCAGATGCGGATTGTCACTTGCTACATCACCTGCTACCAGATGCGGATTGTCACTTGCCACATCACCTGCCACACACTGCAAATTGTCCCTTGCCACGTCACCTGCCACACATTGTGGATTGTCACTTGCCGCATCACCTGCCACACATTGCGGATTGTCACTTGCCATACATTGTGAATTGTCACTTGCCACATCGCCTGTCACACGTTGCGGATTGTCAATTGCCATGTCACCTGTCACACGTCGCGGATTGTCACTTGCCACATCGCCTGACACACTTTGCGGATTGTCACTTGCCACGTCACCTGCCACACGTTGCGGATTGTCACTTGCCACGTCGCCTACCACCAGATGCCGAATGGTCACTTGCCACGTCACCTGCCACAAGTTGCGGATTGTCACCTGCTGTGTCACTTTCCTGCTAAGGTGGTCTCCTGCTGTGTCCCAGACTGAGTCAGGCAGCAGAGAGATGATGCAATCTCTCTGATGCCCAAGGCTGCCTGCATAGTGAAGACAGAACTCCAGGGATACAGGGCGGGTGATTTCATCTCTCTGCTCCCCAAATTGTCACTTGCCCCACGTTGCGGATTGTCATCTCTCTGCTCCCCAAATTGTCACTTGCCCCACGTTGCGGATTGTCACTTGCCGCGTCACCTGCCACACGTTGCGGATTGTCGCCTGCCACCAGATGCGGTTTGTCACTTGCCACGTCGCCTGCCACCAGATGCGGATTGTCACTTGCTACATCACCTGCTACCAGATGCGGATTGTCACTTGCCACATCACCTGCCACATGCTGCAAATTGTCTCTTGCCACGTCACCTGCCACACATTGTGGATTGTCACTTGCCGCATCACCTGCCACACATTTTCCGGATTGTCACTTGCCACACATTGTGAATTGTCACTTGCCACATCGCCTGTCACACGTTGCAGATTGTCAATTGCCATGTCACCTGTCACACGTCGCGGATTGTCACTTGCCACGTCACCTGCCACACGTTGCGGATTGTCACTTGCCACGTCGCCTACCACCAGATGCCGATTGTCACTTGCCACGTCACCTGCCACAAGTTGCGTATTGTCACCTGCTGTGTCACTTTCCTGCTAAGGTGGTCTCTTGCTGTGTCCCAGACTGAGTCAGGCAGCAGAGAGATGATGCAATCTCTCTGATGCCCAAGGCTGCCTGCACAGTGAAGACGGAACTCCAGGGATACAGGGCGGGTGATGTAATCTCTCTGCTCCCCTCTCACTTTTTATACTTTTGGCTCTGTATGCCACCAGAATAAAACTAAAATAATAATAATAAACAATCCAAATTAATTTGAAGTGCAGATTTTCAGCTTTAATTCAAGGTGTTGAACATAAATATCAAGTTTTAGGGAACGGCAATCATTTTTATACACAGTCCCCCCCCTCCCCCCCCCCCATTTTAAGGTACTCAAATGTAATTGGACAAATTAATCAATCAATTACTACCCAAATGACCATATTCTTCTCAGAAGGTGGAAGATCTGTGATGAAGTCCATGGCTATGTGAGACCAGGTCTCCTTGGGAACGGGCAAGGGCATGAGAAGACCAGCAGGAGCCTGTGTGGAGGATTTAGACTGGGCACAGACATGACAAGCCTTAACATAGTCTTTGACATCCGAACAGAGAGTAGACCACCCGTAGTGGCGACTGATGAGGAGGAAGGATCGAAGGAACCCAGCATGACCTGCCACCTTGGAGGCATGTCCCCAATGGAGGATCTTAGGGCCAGATTCACGTACAATTGCGCCTTTGGAAACTTAAGCCATTTAAGTTACACCGCCGTAAGTTTTCAGGTTTAGTGCTCGATCCACAAAGCACTTACCTGGAAACTTGCGGCGGTGTATCGTAAATGCGTCTGGCGCAAGGCGGGCCAAATGGAATGGGCGGCTAACATTTAAATTAGGCGCGCGCCCGCGCCGGACCTACTGCGCATGCTCCGTTTCCTAACTCCCGCCGTGCTTTGCGCGAAGTGACGTAATTTTTTCGAACGGCGACGCACGTAGTGTACTTCCGTATTCCCGGACGGCTTACGCAAACGACGTTAACTTTTGAATTTCGACGCGGGAACGACGGCCATACTTTAGACAGCAATACGCTTGCTGACTAAAGTTAGGGCACCAAAAAAAACGACTAACTTTGCAACGGGAAACTAGACTAGCGGCGACGTAGCGAACGCGAAAATCCATCGTGGATCTGCCGTAACTCCTAATTTGCATACCCGACGCTGGTTTACGACGCAAACTCCCCCCAGCGGCGGCCGCGGTACTGCATCCTAAGATCCGACAGTGTAAAACAATTACACCTGTCGGATCTTAGGGATATCTATGCGTAACTGATTCTATGAATCAGTCGCATAGATAGAAACAAAGATACGACGGCGTATCAGGAGAAACGCCGTCGTATCTCTTTTGTGAATCTGGCCCTTTGTTCTTAGCTCAGTGGGGGCGAAGGTCTTACCAGGAGGAATCGTTGACTCCAGGGTGGTAGAATGGGCAAGGATGCATAAGGTAGGGATGATCGGCTCTGGCTCGATGGAAGGCTCCTCATCCTGAATGTCAAAAGACCTAGAGAGGGCATCAGCCCGACTGTTGCAGGAACCAGGTTTGAACGTAATGGTGAAGTTAAAACGGGAAAAGAAGAGACTCCACCTGTTTTTTCTGGGATTCAATTGTTTGGCATTCTGTAAGTACTGCAGATTTTCATGGTCAGTGAAAATTGTTATGGAATGTGGGGAACCCTCCAAGAGATGACGCCACTCCTCCAATGCCAATTTAATTGCAAGAAGTTCCCGATCACCAATGGCGGAATTTTTCTCCACCTGAGAAAATTTTCGGGAGAAAAATGCACATGGTTGATGTTTCTTTGCAAAGGATTGAAGAAGCCCAGCTCCCACCCCAGTTGAGGAAGCATCCACTTCAATAAAAAATGGATCCCCAGGGTCAGGTCGCCTCAACAAAGGTCCAGACACGAAGGCCTGTTTCAAATCATGAAAGGCAGAGACAGCTTTAGGGGGCCACTCCTTGGCATTAGCACCCTTCTTGGTCAAGGCGATAATAGGCGCAGCAATAGAGGAGTAATTCCTAATGAACTGCCTATAATAATTAGTGAACCCAAGAAAGTGCTGTGTGGCCTTGAGGCCAGTTGGTAATGGTCGAGACCTTTCCAGGATCCATACGAAGTTAGAAAGCATCCCAGAAACAGGACTTCAGAACACTCAAAAGATCATTTCTCCAGCTTGGCGTATGGGTGCTCTGCTATCCATACATAACACTTAGCTTACAGATGATCATGTACAGTATTTGCGCAAAAGGAATAGAAACAACCTGTCCCTTCTGGCAGAATTTATTTAAGGCAGGTTTCATAGGAGTGTTTCTTTTTTTCTGTTGGGTATACCAGGTGTCCTTTGTTAATAAGATTTTCTCTGAACATTTCTCTGTACAAGTTCTTCTGACCACAGATAAGGTCATTAAATAGTTGCATATATGGACAGTGTACAACCAGATCTTCCAATATACTCATTCCCAATCTGATTTATACTGATTAATAATCAACAGGCTAGAAAGCCATTTACTCCTCATGAAAGGTCCAGTTCTTGGCAGATTAAGTATAAAATTACTTGCCCACTAACGTAAATACTCCATATATTGGCATCTTCAACTGCTTTATACATTTAAATATAAAACTTTTGTCTGTTGCCTGATCTCTGCTGTCATACTTTTCTGGCAATCTAGTACCTAATGTCTCGGTGAACATGTCTGTTCACACTTCAACTAGCTGTTTACAGACGGAGCCTTGCTTTGAGGTTCTCCTGCTGCAAAATGGTTTAAGAGACTATTAATATAGTTTATTAAAGTCCAGGCCAGCTTGAATATACTTGGACTGATGCCTGAGTGACCTCAGGAGCCAGTCATTTGAACCTCAGTGTATTTACCCCTTCGTGTCTAGAAACAGGGGTGTTTAAGTATCACTTCCACATCACTATTTTTATTTTATTGAATTTCCCTTACTCTACAAGCACATTTATAGCCATTTTACCCCTGCAGTATCCCACTACCTACAGGTTGATGAATACTAAGTCAATAGGGAAAATGCTAACTTTTTATGATATAAAGGATTCACTTCTATGTCTGCAGCACTTCCTAGCAAGACTGGAACAGATTAAAAAAAATTGATTATTTGTAAAAAAAAAATGGTATTGTGTAACTAACGAACTGCTAATGCTATTCGGGAGCTATTGCACACCTGCTAAAGCTCTTATGCCGCGTACACACCATGGGCCAGATTCACAAAAGAGATACGATGGAGTATCTCAGATACACCATCGTATCTCTGATTTCTACTGGTCCTATCTATGCACCTGATTCATAGAACCAGTTACGCATAGATAGGGCTGAGATCCGACAGTGTCACACTGTGTTACACTGTCGGATCTTTTTTTTGATTTAAAAATGGCGTTCCCGCTGATTTACACTGAATAATATGTAAATCAGCGAGATACGCGAAATTCACGAACGTACGCGGACCCGACGCAGTGTTCTTACGTCGTTTCCGTAGCGCGGTACCCGTCGTATACTTACCCCTTCTAAAAGCAGGGGTAAGTATTGTTAAGTATGGCCGTCGTTCCCGCGTCGATTTTGAAATTTCCTACGTCGTTTGCGTACGCCGATTCACGAACACGCGCGTCGCAAGTCCCGCTCACGTCGCAAACACTGACGTCCTATTGACGTCAGTGGGAGCAATGCACGCCGGGAAATTCCCTGGACGACGCATGCGTATTTAAATCGGCGCGGGAGCGCGCCTGATTTAAATATGACACTCCCCTAGCCGCGGAATTTGAATTTGAATTTGAATTTGGGGGAGTTAGGATCCGCCGTCGCAAGTTTGGAGGTAAGTGTGTTGTGAATTTGACACTTTCCTCACAAACTTGCGAGGGCGGATCTTAAAACACATAGGTTACACGGATTTAAAGATCCGCTAACCTTTGTGAATCTGGCCCCATCACTTTATGTGATGAAAAAAAACGACGTTAAAAACGTCACTTTAAATGACCGTGTGTGGGGGAAAACGTCGTTTTATGTCTTCTGAAAAACGACCAAAAAAAATTGAAGCATGCTTCAATTTTATGTGTGGTTTTTCAAAACGTCATTTTTTACTTCACAGAAATTGACCGTGTGTAGCAAAAAACTTTGTTTAAAACAACGTTTTTACACCCGCGCATGCCCAGAAGCTAGTTATGAAGCAAGCTTCAATGGAAAAACGTGGTGAACGTAACCTCGCTTTGCTAGAACATTGTGAGAAAAACGATGGTGTGTAGGCAACTTCGTCTTTTAAATTTTAAGTTTCAAAAACTTCGTTTTTTACTTCACAGAAAATGACGTTTTTTTTCATCACATAAAGTGATGGTGTGTATGCGGCATTACAGTGGATCCTAACGCTGGAAGGTTATGTTGTTGATCATGTGACCACTGTGATTGGCTTTCAAAGTGGTCACACGATTGGGAGCTCGTCCCAATGACTCTCAATCAATCGGTGATCGGGAGCTGTCGGTGTGACGGCTCGATCAATGTGTTGTGAGCATGCAGTGAGCATGCTTTCAGCACACAACAGCAGAGCCATGGATAAATGTGGTGGCCTTGTTCAGACCATGTGCATAGACATGTGTTTTTCACATTAAAGTCTCTGCAAGGACACTAAGAAAACCAGAAAAAAATCGGCATCACCGTTTATTGTGTGTAGGGCCATGAAGCCGCAGAACAGTCAGTGTGGCCATGCCTTCACAGCTAAAAGCATCTACAATGGGCACGTAAGCATCAGAACAGGACCATGGAGCAATGGAAGAAGGTAGCCTGATCTGATGAATTATTTTGTCTTTTATATCACGTGGATGGCCAAGTGTATGTGTGTCACCTACTTAGGAAATAGATGGCACAAGGGTCCAGCATGGGAAGAAGACAAGCCAGTGGAGGCAATGTGATGCTAGGCAATGTTCTTCTGGGAAACCTTGGTTCTGCAATTCATGTAGATGTTACTTTGAGGTGTACCACCTACCTGAACATTGAGGAACACAACAACAAGCTTGAGGTGTTGACCTGACCTCCACATTCTCCAAATCTCAATCCAATCAAGCATCAGTGGAATGTACTGTCCGAGGTAAAGGGCATTTGCATAGTCAAGTCTGGAGTTAACAATTGATCCCACTACGACTGCTATGTCTTCTTTGGGAATAAAAGGAGTCAGTCTGCGTAGTAGATGGTGAGAACCGCTGCCTACTGACCCTATTTGTGCGTCCATTGTCATGTCGGAGTCAAAGATGACCCGGAGACTTTTGGCTTTGGCGCTAGGGGAGATGATTTTTCCCAGAATGGGCGGGGGTATCCACGGTGTTGTATGTTGATTCCTCCGTTTGGCGTGAAACAGGAGAAGTTCTGTTTTTGCTCCGTTGAGTTTAAGGTAACTCTTTGTCATCCAGTTCTCTATCAAAGAGAGGCATGTCTCTAGATTGAGGTGGTGATCCTTTCTATTGCAAATGCGAAAATATAGTTGCGTGTCATCTGCATATGAGTGATAGAGCATTTTTTGGCTGCTGATGATTTCAAAAAGAGGACGAAGATAGATGTTGAATAACACCGGCGACAGAGGTGATCCTTGAGGGACTCCGCACGATACTGTGCGTTTCTCAGAAGTGAAGGGTCCTAACTTCACTGTTTGAGATCGGTTTTCCAAAAAAGAGGAGAACCAAGTTAAATCACTGCAACTCTGGCTACTTCAGTTAGCCGTGTCAATAATAGTTTGTGGTCTACCGTGTCAAAGGCTGCGCTCAGGTCTAACAGAACCAGAAGACAAGACTCTCCTTCATCTGCGGCCTCGAGAGCGTCGTCCCATATTTTAAGCAATGCTGTTTCCGTCCTGTGTCCGGGACGGAAGCCAGATTGAAATGGATCAAGTAGGTTGTGGGTATCTAGATGCTGTTGCAGCTGTTGTACCACTATTTTTTCCATTATCTTTGAGAGAACATTTAGGCAAGTTATGGGACGGCGGTGGAGTGGGTCCTTGGGGTCTAGTGTGGGTTTCTTCAAGATGGGTTGGATTATGCCCTCTTTCAACTTGGAGGGCACTATGCCCTCCTTGAAAGATTGGTTTATGAGCTGCGTGATGGGAGGTGCCAGGATGTCGACGCATTCCTTCAGCAGTTTAGTGGGGATGATATCATTCAGTGCTGTGCCGACGGGTTCCAACGTGAACTTACCTGATTGTGGTGGATTGTTGTGGGTATTGTGTGAATAATTGCGAGGGGAGTTGAGGGGGGTATTGTTTTGCTGAATGCTTTCTCGGATTTCCACAATTTTATTAATGAAGTAATCCGATAAATCATTGCAAAATTTTTGGGTGTCCGAATTGGGGACTTCAAGACAACCTGGATTCATGGTCTGAGTGCCCAGCTTGAAGAGTTCACGGGGGGCGGTTGAGGGTGCTATTGATAGCCTTGTAAAAATAATTTTTCTTGGCTTTGAAAATTTCTTTGTGGTATTTTCTTGTTATTGCTTTGTAGAGGGAGAGGTTTTCCTCTGAAGAGCTTCTTTTCCAGACGGCTTCCGCCCTTCTGTGCTCTTGCTTCATTAACGCCAATTGGTTGTTGAACCAGCTGGAGGAATTTTTTTGGATGCAGGTTTTATGTTTCGGCGCTATTAGGTCAGCAGACTGTAATAGGGCTGCGTTTATGGCATCCTGTGTTTCTTCGGCCGTTTGATGCGGCTGAATTGTTTTTATTTTTCCCCTTAACGCGGTTTTGAAGAGTTCCGAATGGAGCTTCTTCTGACATCTAGTCCAGTGTGTTGTCACTGGTTTTGATGTTATTGTTAAGGGGGGGATTTCCGAAATAATGAATTTAATTGCATGGTGATCAGTCCATGGCAACGGTTCATTTTCCAAGATTTTTATTTCCAGATCTTGTCTGAAAATAAGATCGAGTGTGTGACCTGAAGCATGTGTGGGTCCACATACTAATTGTTGTAGCCCTAATCCTTCCAGATGGTCAATACAGGCGTCGGCAACGAGGTCTTGTGGGGAATTGGCCCAGAGGTTGAAATCCCCGAGCAGTGTTTGCCGTTAAGGGTGTATGTGGAGATAAACTCCGTCAATGATAGTAACAGCTGCGATTTTGGACCGGGTGGTCTATAGCAGAGTAGAATCCGGACGGTCTCCTGGGAATTTATTTGCAGTTGTAGAGTAAGGGATTCCATGAATGGAAGACGATTCTGAAGGACTGGTTTGGTGATCGCAAGATGAATCTTATGGATCACTGCCAGGCCTCCTCCTCTTTGCCCTATTCTGTTTTCCGTTATGATACGATAGTTATCTGGCAACCAGTTCACTTAGAATGGTGTTACAGTCGGCTGTGAGCCAGCTCTCTGTAATAAAGAGGCAGTCTAAATCGTATTGTAGAATGAAATCATGGATTTCTAGTCGGTGTTTTACTGCCGATCTTGTGATGATTAGCGCACATGAAATGGGCTTAGGCTGCGGTGAACGGCGGGGATTTTTGATAGTCGATCGTCGATCGATTCTCAATAGTCGCTCAATTATTAGGGCTTTTTTGGCGATGGCTGGCAATATTGCGGCAAATCACCTCATATCCCAAATGGTTTCTGTAGAATATTGCAGATTGACCATGTTTGAGAAACACTAGGGGGTGGGAGGATTTTCAAGGATTGACTGAATCCTCTATCCTGACTTGGTCCAGAGGAAGGCAAAAAAACCCTGGCCGAGCGGTGCCAATATGCTATGACAGGGAAAAAAAATTGCTTCCTGACCCCTTGAGAGGCAATCGGGCGAACCCTGGATCAAGTTCTAATAGTATTGAGAAGGGGAGAGAGGAGCTGGGTGTAGCAAGATGGCCGCCGACCTGGCAGTAGGGGCCAGGCTGGTGGCTATCAGATTGAGTGGATCGGTGCTGCTGGGGAGGAACAGGATCAATATCAGGGGGACAGGTACTCTTCAGGGGTAGGGGGGCTTTTCTGGGCCGTTTGGGCAGTTAGGAGAAGGTTCTAGATGAGTGGCAGCGGCGCGCCGCTAGGCCACGGATGAAGCCGCGGCCTTTCCTAGACCGTGGTAGCAGCGATTAGTTACTGGCCGGCGCGGACGCCCGAAAAGGCGGAGATTTGGGCCGGAGAGGTGGCGGAGGGATGTCTGGGGTAGTGGTGATGTTGGGGGCCGGAGAGGGATGTCTCTGAGAGCTAGGGAAGCCGGGGGAAGCCAGATGGTGGAGTCTATCCAGGCGGAAAAGCCGCGGCTTATCCTTAAAAGGACGGCCGCAACTCGCCCCCGGACCGGCCTGAGGATCAGGAAGATGGAGGGAGAGAACACCTGCCTGCCTAGCTGTCTGCTGCTTGGTGGTCAGGTGAGAGGAGCTCTCAGGCACACGTCCGTCTGCTAGACCATGTGCCTGCTGACTGTCTACAGGACTCTCAGCACGTCAGCAATCAGCCTAAGGATCTCAGCGGCCAGCGGCCAGGAAAGGCACCAGCACTCAAAGCCTAGATGGTCCGTGATACCTCTCTCCTGCTGCGTGTCCTCCTTTTATTCAGGTGTATGTGTGTATGGACGTCCCCCAACGCTACTGGCCACTGACTGGCAAGCCCCACCCCTATCTCGGGACACCACCTATCTCAGCTGCCACCCCAGACCAGCAACCACAAGTAAGGAAAGACAGATTGTGCCAGGTGCTTAGATCGCCCTGGCACAATCTGGTTGCTGGTCTTGGGTGGCAGCCGAGATAGGTTGTGTCCCGAGATAGGGGTGGGGTTTACCAGTCAGTGGCTAGTAGCGTTGGGGGACGTCCATACACACATACACCTGAATAAAAGCAGGACACGCAGCAGGAGAGAGGTATCACGGACCATCTAGGCTTTGAAGAAGGGGGTACGCCCCAGAAACACGTCAGCCGTTCAGATGTCTGAAGTTCTACTGGCAGGTGCCGTGAGGTCCAGTCCAGCTGTCTGAAAAGCGCTTACTTATGATTGTCTTGTGAGTAGGACCATTACTTTTTATTCTGTTTTCATAATAAATTTGGGGAGAACGACTTGCGAGTGCCCCATATGTTCATTTGTTCGTAGACTGTTCGACACGAACATCAGGCCCATCTCTATTCTAGACACATATCTTCCCCAGGGAGGAACCCAGGAGGTAAAGACCACTTGGACTGGTGCCTTTTAAATTGATCATCTCTAAAACCATACTTTTGAACAAGGACTCCAGGGATCAGTTTAGTCAGATATATGTACATAGCTCAGTGATTGAGCTTCCCACTGTAAATACTAAAACCTCTTTAAATGAAACAGGCAGATGCAATCAACAAAAAGTCACAAGAAATATAAACGGAAGCTTAGGCTGGTTACAGCCTAGCTGCAAAAGCGCACTATATTTAGTCAGGGACAACCCAGCATGGGGCCCCTATACTAGCCAAGCTAAATGTATAAATTAAAAAATCTATTAAACATCCAAAATTTGTGATACTAGATTACTAGATTACTGTGTCACTGATGCTGTCCATAAAAATCACACTATTCTATAACAGTGAATTCAGTTTTAAGGTATCTCCCAAGCATGGAATTTAAATGAGTGGTGTTTTTTACATGTCATCCTTGATGTCACGCAAAAAGGACCCTTTATCCACAGTACAGTTTTTTATTATTATTATTATTATTATTATTATTATTACTTTAATATATGCCCCATCCCTATGCTCTTTTTTTCTGACAATGGCTTGCCTATTAGGCTTGAAAATGGGCAAAATATAGTATCAGAATTTGCCTCCAATAGACTTCAGTGGGATTAACCGTTAAGTTTGAGTTTCACAAGTTTTAGAAAGTGTTATAAAAAAAGTTTTCATACAAATGTTTTGGATATGGCATTATTATAAATGAGGTGTTACTGCAGCCAATGATCCAGGGTACTGCAGTGGGGGGCCCCCTTTAACTGATGATGCCGCTGTGCTGACTACAAGTTACCCACTCCAGCTAAAAGGTCTCCTTCGAGCTGCCCTCTCCATGTGGTGTTTGGCTTAACAGTCTCCTTCTCAGCTTCCCCAGCCGTACGGTACACTCTGGTCCAGAAAAGAACAGCTTGGTACAAACACTCACACACTTCTTCCCTCTGCAACGTCTCTAACCCAAACCCCCCCCCCCCCCAGTATACCCATCAATAAGGAAAAAAGATAGCACCGATAGCATACCTGCATAAGATGTACTAACCCCTCTATGACCAAATACCATCCATTCTGAATGGGCAGCTCTGACACTGCTGGACAATGTCTGGGCCTGCCTGTGCTGATGTAGTTCTGAAGTCAAAGATGCCTCCTTGGTCAATAGGAAAGTGTGCGAGAGAGCCAGTCAGTACCATCACTTCCAAGAAGTGTCAAAGCTTTGCCCTTTCAAAGCAAGGTACTTTAGATGAAGGAATCTCCTGAAAGGACATTGTATTCTGGCAGCAGTTCCTGCTGCTGTCAAAATACACTGATCAGGGACTGCAATTAATTAGTTTGATTAACAAAAGTTTTCCTGTGTATATATTTGACAGAAGTTGATCTAACAATCAACTTCTGTTGAACAGGGAGGGCCACACACAGGTCAAAATTCCTCCAGTCTCTGCTGAGCTGGCCATATTTCAATTCATGTATGCCCAGATTTACAGTATGTTGAGTTGTTTGTATAAGTAACCATTATATATTTGTCATGTAGCTACTGCAACATAATTTAAAAAGGAAGTAAACCCTGATGGGTGTTACTTCCTCTTTGTTTCCCTGCAAAGGTAAAGCATAATGGGCTACTATGCGCCATATAGAGCCGCACAGACGTTCGGCTTCTTTCGGCTACTCTTGATGCGATGTATGCGACTGTCGGAAGCCTGTCGGAAGCCTGTCAATCAAATAGGAACGCCCAATCTCGAAGACCATACCCGGAAGCGGCGGAGAAGATCGCTCTCTAAAACGGTAAGTACTGCTTCGATTTTAAAAAAACTACCCGATTACCCTTGACAAAATGAGCATCAATCTAATGTTAAAAAAAAAATTTGGGGTGAACTCCCGCTTTAAGGACGTATTTATACAGTATATGACAATGTGATAATTGATAAGCTGCAAAATGTCAATGATTAATTGCCCACTATTACACTTTGTGAACTCTTCTTTTCTAAAATGTTCCATTTGTAAAGCTGTTTTTGTATTCTCTCTAATGCCGCGTACACACGACCGTTTTTCGGGTTGTAAAAAATAAAAATTTTAATGGTCTAGAAAAAATGATTTTTTTTTCAACCCGAACGTTAAAACGGTCTTGCCTACACACGATCGTGAAAAAAAAATGCTCTAGCAAAGCGCGGTGACGTACAACACGTACGACGGCACTATAAAGTGGAAGTTCCATTCGCGCTTTTCAGTCTGTTACAGCCTGATGAATGTGCTTACTCCATTACGACCGCTAGTTTTACCAGAACGAGCGCTCCCGTCTCATAACTTGCTTCTGAGCATGCACGTTTTTTTTCACGTCGTTAAAGCCCACACATGACCATTTTTTACGAAGTTAAAAACGTAGTGAAAAATTAGAGCATGTTCGAAATTTTTAATGCCCATTTTTTACATCGTGAAAAATGCTCTGGAGCCCACACATGCTCGTTTTTTAATGACATTAAAAAAAAATATGTCATTTTTTACAACCTGAAAAACGGTCGTGTGTATGCGGCATAAGGCTGGATTCTCACAGCTATGCATTTTTAGTGCTTTTTGCATTTTGCAGATTTGCACTACAGAACGTGTTCCATAGGAAACCATGATAAATGGACTGTAGTGCAAATCAGCAAAAATCATTAAAAATGCATAGGTGTGAATCCAGCCTTACTGGGAAGTTTGGTGGATGTTCCTGGGCCCTGTGAGAGGGAACCTTGTATTGTCTGCTTTTTAGCACAATTTATGAACAGAATCTGCAGAAATTCTGTTTGTGTTGTTGTTGCTTTAAGAGCCAGTGTGGTTCAGAATAACCTTTGGGGAATCCCTCAACGGGACACCCAAACAGCTCTGGCAATGACACACCTCTCCTGCACCGTTGGCCTCTTATTTCATTAAATGTTCCACATAGATTGCTGGATTGTTACCAGTCCTAGTAGGTCACAAAGCTGGCATTTCAATGCCTTACACTAAGCAGTAATCTCAGCAGCCAATAAATTAAATGTTTTTTTTTTTTTGTGGTTTTTTTTTTTTTGACTGGCTTGGATATTTACCCAGCTTTTTCTCCAAGGGGTGGGCCAGTACCTAAATGTATATAATGAGCTGATTTTTATAGAAAAGGACATACTAATGTTTTTACCTAAATAGGCTGAAAACCTAAATAGATTATCAGAACAGAAAATACATAAAATCAAGGTTGCAGAGTAGGGACCAATATTTTAAAGTTTGATCCTATAGGAAAAAAGGGCTCCCATTTTGGCAAAAAAATTAGCATACAGCAATAGTTTGACAGCATAGCAAATTACATGCTAGGGTAGGATGCAAACTCAAGCACAGGAACAAGGCAAAGCATGTTTCTAACTTTTGGGTTTTCAGTGTAGTTATCGCTTGCAAAAGACCTCTATTTTACTGAATGTAAAAATACTGAAATATAGAATCGTCCTAGTAAAACAGAAGGCATTTATGACATTTATGTCATTTATGATGTTTTTTTTTTTTTTTTCTAATATACAAATTAGAACCATGGTAATCACTTCTATATATTCTGTATCCATCTGTGCATTCACAGCCTAATATGTATAAATCTATTTATACAGTACAACATGCATACATCTTCTCTCTGCCTTCTGACTGTAAAGGCTCTCATTTATCCAGGTCATGGTGTAACTAGTAGCAGTAAGTCACATTTAACTGGACTTGCTCTGTAATGCTGAAGTCGTTTCGCCAGATGCTTGAATGAGCAGTAAAACATTGCAGACATTACAGAACAAGTTCAGTTGAATATAGTCTCTAGCTTCTGTTCCTTTCCTTATAGAAAAGGCACAAAAGGAGTATTTTCCTGAATCCCAAAAGCACACAGGCTTTACTATAAAGCTTGCATATAACAAAACTATAATTTCTTAGACCATAAAATAAGGGTATAAGGGATTTTCAAAATTAAATACAGGTACACCCTATCGACCATGTCCACTTTCAACCACCCCCTTCCCTTTTATGAGTACTCTGAGTAGAGGAATAATGTGACGGGCGTAGTTATGATTGGTGGGTGTGGCCAAACAGTGGGAGGGTTTTAGAGGGGTATGATTTAATTAAACCTGAGCATACTTTTCTATGTGTCGGGAGTGTGTAATGCACAGAGTGCAGGAGTTGGGAATGTAATACACAGAGTCCAGGGGTCAGGAACAAGTAATGCACAGGGTGCAAGGGTCAGGATTGTGTTATGTGCAGTAGTAAGTAATACAGCAGAGTTCGTGAGTTAGTAGTAAGTAATGCAGCAGATACATAGTTAGTCAGGTTGAAAAAAGACACAAGTCCATCCAGTTAAACCATAAAAAAAAAATATCGTACAATCTAGGGTTGTCCCGATACCGATACTAGTATCGGTATCGGGACCGATACCAAGCATTTGCCAGAGTACTTGTACTCGGGCAAATGCTCCCGATGCTTCACCCGATACTTGTACTGTCGGCGGTGATCAGTGCGTGGGGAAGTTACAAGCACCGATCCCCGCTGATTTTAAAGCAGCTGAAAGCCGCCGTGTATCCCGTGTATGCCGCCGTGTGTATCCCGTGTATGCCGCCGTGTGTATCCCGTGTATGCCGCCATGTGTATCCCGTGTATGCCGCCGTGTTTCTCTCCCCTTCGGTGCTCCTCCTCCACCCCCTGAAAATGTCAGGATAGAGAGCAGGGTAGGAGCCGGTAAATCCGGCTCCTTACTGCTCCGAATGGACAGAGTCAGTGATTACTGACTCTGTCCATTCACATAACTGAAACATTGTAACCTGTGTTTACAAATGTTTCAGTTTATGAATGAAGAGAAGACGCTGTCTTCACTCCATTCATTTTCAGCGCAGCTGAGACTACTGAGAAAGGGACAAGGGAACATGTGTCCCTAGTCCCTTTCCCTGTCTCAAAGGGAAGATGTCAGAGGTCTGTTAAGACCCCTGATATCTCACCAAAGCCCCTCCAACAGGGCTGAAAAAATAAATAAAAAAATAAAGAATAAAAAAACAAAAGAATAAAAAAAAATGATTGTAGAAAATAAAAAAATTTAAGAAAAAACACACTGACACGGTCCACCCCCCCCCCCCCTTAAAAAAAAAGAAAGCATTATAAATAAAAAAACTTGTAAAAAAAATGTAAAAAATTAAAAACAAATTGTTAAAGATTAAAAAAAAGAAAACACCCTGACACATGTGCCGCTGTCACATGAGATTAAAAAAAAGTATCGGTATTCGGTATCGGCGAGTACTTGAAAAAAAGTATCGGTATCGGTCTTAAAAAAGTGGTATTGGGACAACCCTAGTACAATCCCATATACCCAATTCTATACCCACAGTTGATCCAGAGAAAGGCAAAAAAAACAGAGCATGATCCAATTTGCTGCAGCAGGGGAAAAAATTCCTTCCTGATTCCCCGAGAGGCAATCGAATTTTCCCTGGATCAACTTTACCTATAATGTTAGTACCCAGTTATATTATGTACACTTAGAAAAGTATCCAGGCCTTACTTAAAGCAATCTACTGAGCTGGCCAGAACCACCTCTGGAGGGAGTCTGTTCCACATTTTCACAGCTCTTACTGTGAAGAAACCTTTTCGGATTTGGAAATTAAATCTTTTTTCCTCTATAGATGTAAAGAGTGCCCCCTTGTCTTTTGTGTTGACCGTAAGTAGTAAGTAATGCAGCAGAATTCAGAGGTTGGTAGTTATACAGCAGAATTTAGGAATCTGTAGTGGCACTGAGGTCAGTAGAAAGTAGAAAGCAGCATTCAGTTCAGTAGAAACTGACAAAGAGATTATGGGTCAAAAAGGTCCATACAGTGTGTCAGTACATATCAGTGTTTCACATTATGTGAATCCTCCACTGTACCTCCTTAGGCCCCACTGCTTGGTGTTGGCAGTGGATAGTTGCGGCTGGCAATTGGCAAGCCAGGACCAGCAGGATTCCCACAGTGAACACAGATCTCTACAACAAGCTGCTGCCTTCATTCATCTGGTGGCTACCTCACACAACATTTCTTTATAGGATACAAGTTTACATTTTTTTTAAAGTGGTGGAGGTATAAAGTAGAAACCTGGTCTCACTAAGGTCTTAAAGTAGCTCTATGGAAAAACTTTAGTGCATATATTGTTGGAACCCAGAATGTGTGTGCTATATGTCCACGTCCTTATAATCATACATTGAACAGAAATCTATCTGGTAGTCATGGACTTTATGTGGAATATATAGAAACAAACTGAATATCAAAAATTCATTAAAACAATACCCATATTAAAATACTCTCTTCTGAGAGGTTCACGTCATGTACAGATTCCAACATAATTCACATGTAGACTCGACGTGTTTGGAAAAATCTTTTTTAGGAGCACATGTGAAAAGGATCAATAAACTGGAACCCACAGTTGTTTTTTTAAAGGAAAAGAGAAGAAACAATGCAATCCACTGCAATTCACATTGTGTAAGTATTTCCTATTGAGGTATATCCTTATAAACCAAACTGGAATCCCCTGTCTCTCAGGTAGAAACACATTTGTATAGCTAAAGGTTAACAGATCATTTAATGGTCACAATCTTCAATTTTCTGCCCAGATTCAGGCAATATAGGAGTGATTCAACATTATTCGTTATTGGCCAATGTATCAAGACGGTAATCACAACCTGTATATCCCAAAGGCAGCAGGAGCTCCCAGTCCACATTCATCAAAAGGGTCATAGGAACAAAATGGTCAATAGGTCCTGTGTCTTCCACATCATTCCAACATGTTGTCATAACATGTGGAAGACACAGGGCCTATTGCAAACTAACATATGATTTTGTGCACACGGAAATTAGTCAGAAAGCTAAAACTTTGGCTGAGTCGACCTTATAGAGGGACTTCATTATAATAGGCAGGGATTGCTTAGCAACCAGCAACTGTTAAGACAATAAACACTGTGGTGAGAAGTATGTAAAATACAATATAGTGTATATAGTGTAGGAGTTTGTCTTATATAATATAGTGTATATCGTGCAGGACTTTGTTTAACTGGCCATAGACAATTTTTTCTTGTTCAGCCAGCAGTCTGATTCCTCTATCCACACAAATTAGATGGATGGAGGAATCTCTCCTGTCAATACATTGTCTGTCCCTCAGTACAATCCCCTCCCTGGTCAGTTTGTCCCCCAGTACAATTCCACCATGTAGGTCAGTCTGTACTCCAGTACAATCCCCCCCCCCTGTCAGTCTGTCACTAGTATAATCCCCTCCCAGGTCATTTTGTCCTCTAGTACAATTTCCCCCCAGGTCAGTCTGTCCCCCAGTATCATTCCCCCTTTGTCAGTCTGTCCCACAGTACAATCCCACTGAAATCAGTCTGTTACCAGTACAACCTCCCCCCAGGTCAGTCTGTCCCAAGTACAATCCCCTGGGTCAGTCTGTCCCCCGGTACAATCCCCCCAGGTCAGTCTGTCCCTTAGTACAATCTCCCTCAAGTTTGTCTGTCCCCAGTACAATCTGCCCTGGTCAGTCTGTACCCAATAAAATCCCCCCAGGTCAAGGGCTTTTCAACAAAGCAAAGATTGGACTCACTGACCACTGAAGAGATAAGTATTAATGACCTTTATGCAGGATGATTAAAACGATTAAGCTGATAACAGGGCTCATACAGTATATGCTTGATACCTAAACCAGATAGGGATCATAGTGACGTGGCCAATGATCGACCAATAACCCTAAATAACAATGATTTAAAATGCCCAACCAAAATATACGCAAATCGGTTTAATACATTCCTGGCACAATATATACATATAGATCTGGTGGGATTTGTCCCAGGGTGACAGGCCACGGACCAGATTTGTAGATGTAGATTTGGTCTCTTTATTGCGTTCTAATTGGGATGGGGCGGGCGCCCGGCGAGGTATGTTGTTGTCACTGGACCTACAAGCCTACAAGGCTTTTGACTCTTTATCTTGGCCCTTCATGTTCCACATATTGAGGAAATGTATACCTAAATTTCTTACCCTTCAAACTGCATTATACTCTAACTGCTCAGCTAAAATTACTAGACACGGTCCAAAATCAGATCTTTTACATATTGGGAGGGGGACGAGGCAGGGATGCCCTCTCCTCTTTGTGATCGCAATTGAGACACTGACAATAGCCTTCAGGTCTAGCCCTAATATTCATAGCATTTCCAGTGGTGGCATCACTCAAAAATGTGCTCTATTTGCTAATGACCTGTTGTTATTTATTACGAATACTATTACGACCTTGTCTAATTTATTCTCCACGTTGTCCAATTTTGGAACCATATCGGGTTTAGGGTCAATCAAACAAAATCGAAAGTGTTAAACGTAAACCTTTAAACATAAATGTATATGTGGCCTTGACTCACGGGGAGGAATCATGGAGTCTGGGAATTGGATCTAGGGGAGACCATTGAGAAGGAGGTGTGGACAAAATGGTCGACCATGGTGCACAAGGGTATACTCAACACACTGGCTGAGGCAAATTACAAGGTTCCGACTAGGCTGGCAAAAATATATTAATTATGATTAATAAAAAAAAACTGACCAGTATCCGTAAAGATAAACAAGCTAGGTTTGATGAAGTGTGGAACCCTTGGATTGAGTACCTCCAAGCTCCCTAGATGTTGGGATATATTGTGGATGGAGGCTTGGGCTAAGGGGACCAACTCAGCCCTCTTCTCCCATTTTCTTTCCTTTTCTTTTTCCATTTTTGTTTTTTTTTATGCTCCCTAAAGGTTTTTTAGGTGGATGCCGATGAAAGACTATGAAGCCTTTTTAATATCAGTCACTCTATGGGTTTGAGGTATTGTGTTAGGAGGCACTGAAATAACCCTTGACAATTAAGGTTTCCCTACCTCTCCATGTTATTTGATATATGTGGACCTACAGCTTATCTTAACAATATGTCATAACTTTTCCCATTTCCTGAAGTTTTGCAATAGGCTGCTGATACCGCGGGGCCTCACTGCCATAGACATAGGGTTGCTATATTAGATAGGGCCTGTATGTTAGGCCTGACTTTATTGCCTCACAAGTATTCTGGTTATTTCAATAAAGCCATTGATCAACAAGGGTGCATCCTCTTGTTGACATTTATTTTGATATTGTATATGTTTTTATATTATGTTTAAAACTCTGCAATAAAAATTATTGAAAGAGAAAAAAACTAAGGTGGCTGAATAGCTTTTCACTGCTGTGTTCCTCGAAGGTAGGTCCTCTGTCTCACGCCCTCTGATTGGCCCCAGTTACCCCATTCCAACATTGCCCGTGCATTTTTTATCATATGCTTAATTTAAATCGTGCTGGCATGTGACAGATTTACTTTACTTTTGCAGCATAGTACTGCACATTTCAAAATGGAAGCAGAAGCATGAGCCCAGCAACAGAAACAAGCGCCTAAAAGCAGTTCCCACAGTCATATTCAGTGCAACGTAATAAGCACTTGCAGTGACAATGATTTTTACAACTATTTTGAAATAAGATAAGCCTCCTGACATGTGGTTCTTACATGTTTTGTTAGTGTGCCATGAAATCCAGTCTGCCAGATGAGCTGTAAATCAAATTGCAAAGTATTGTCACAGATCGTTCAGTACAGCTCAAAAATCCATCCTATGTATAGCCCTGTGAGGAATGCAAGCAAAGCAGGCTACCCTATTGCAGCACCATGTCATTCTAGTGTAACACAGCTCACAGTAACAGAAGAAAAACAAATCAAGGGGCTATTGCTCATTTGACCTTTTTGCAGTGAATCCCATCGTGCAAAAGTCGCCTGTACACCCTGCGAAACGATATTTGTTTAAGCATTTTTTTAAATTTATAAAATTTTTCATTCAACAACGAAATAAGCCTTTCATATAAAAATATGATACACATATTACAAGCAGATACTTTTCTCAGGGGTAGGGTAAGTACACAAGGTACTGTGAGGGCTATAACCCTCTTTCAGTAGGCTGGTATTATGTTTCCGTATTTCTGCCGGCGATGGTCGAATGCTTCTGCAAGCCTGTGATGAATACTGTTGGGTTTCAATTTCTCAGACACATGCAAGAACAGTTAGGAAAGCTCAAACACATGAATACAGCCTATAGCAACCTATCTCTTCTTTAAAGTACCCATAAATGGGCACAGACAATTAATCAATAAGAATAATTCAAATGACAATATATACATGTTAAAAGAAAAGATCAGACCAGATAATGGCTGTTCAAATGAAATTAGAGAAAATGTCAATATTAATTGTCAAACAAGGTCAATGTATTAGAATGAGAATTAGAAAATATATTTTTACTTGTCAAAAATATTTTATTGAGTACAAAGGTGTAATACACATTACAGGGAATACATTAAATACATCGAAAATAAAGAAGCTTCTTATTCCAATATGTAAATATTCAAAGTAAATATTTGTGGACAAAGTATGGTATACTATTTAGTCACTAATGACATTAAGATTATTAAGTTTATAGGTTTTATATCGTTATTAGTAACTACTGACATATATATTGTCCTCTGTGAATCAAAGAGTTATTAACAATACAAAGGGAGCTTCAAAATCATAATAGTAAAATAGAGAAAATATATTTTTAATCTCCTATTTATATATTGCCATTATACTACTTTATGTAAGTTATTGACAAGAAAAAAAAGTCAGTTGCTCCAGGCAATTTTCTTCTGATCAACAATTTATAGAGTATAGGATATAGGCATGATATCTGTGTGCTATACAATGCTATATAGTGCTAAACACAGTACTGTATTGTGCTATATTACTTTTTGTGTTTCTAAATTTATTTTATTATTTTCTTTTATTTGATGTTGTCATATTTTTATAAACATTGTTAAAAACAAGCAAAAATACATGTCGGGTTGAATTTAAAGCAAAGTTCCAGCCTTTTTTTTAGGTTTATTAAAAGTCAGCAGCTACAAAAAGTGTAACTGCTGACTTTTAATTAACAGACACTTACCTGCTCCACGGTCCAGCGACGCAGCCGCCCGGAGCTCCGCTCCTCTCCCCCCCTCTCCGGCCAGCGTCTCTATTCATAGTGTGGGCACCTGGCTGTGACAGCTTTTGGCTTCACGGCCGGGCACTCACTGCGCATGAATGGACAGGCGATCTCCTGGGACCTGTCATGTAAGGCTTCACTGCCTGTTTCCCTTAGTGTGGATGGGACCTGCACCGATCGAGGGATCGGCATCGGGGGGCCATCAGCGCGGGCGAGTAGGACAGGTAAGTGTCCTTGCCAAAAGTCAGCAGCTACACTGTTAGTAGCTGCTGACTTTTAAAAAAAAAATCACAGGTGGAATCCCACCTTAAGGTCAGGACTCTGTTTAGACCATTCAAGTTCCTCCACCCCAAACTCACTCATCCATGTCTTTATGGACCTTGCTTTGTGCACTGGTGCGCAGTCATGTTGGAACAGAAATGTGCCATCCCCAAACTGTTACCACAAAGTTGGGAGCATGAAATTGTCCAAAGTGTCCAAATCATTTGGGGGAGGGGGAATTATGGTGTGGGGTTGATTTTTAGGGGTTGGTCTTGGCCCCTTAGTTTCAGTGAAGGAAACTTTTAGGCATCAGCATACCAAGACATTTTGGACAATTTCATGCTTCCAACTTTGTGGGAATGGTTTGGGCCTTACCAAGGTGATTACATACTGACCAGACACAGCACTACCAAATTGGGGTGCTGCTGCTGTTTTAAGACAATTGCGAATGGAAAAGTAAAAAAAACAATTATTCATTCAAAATATGTGATGCTAGAATATGGTGTCCCTCATGCTGTCTGTGGGGATAAAACTACTCCATAAAGTGCTAGTTAACTCATTTTGTAAAATTTGCTGCCAAGCAGGGCTTTTAATAAAAAAAAAATATAGTTTAATACTACTTTAACCACTTGGGATCCGCCTGCCGTCAATTGACGGCTACAGCGCGGATCCCAAAAGCCAACAGGACGTCAATTGACGTCCGCCCCTTTGGGCGGTCCCCGCACGCGCTCCAGAGCGCGCAGCGGGGAAAATCTGTGTTGGCCGTGTCCCTTGGACACAGCCAATTACAGATCGGCGCGAACGGCCAATCAGAGTGGCCGTTTGCGATGCGATCTGTGTGGCCAATGAGAGATGATCTCATATGTAAACATATGAGATCATCTGTCATTGCCGGCTCACACAGAGACAGCGGTGCTGTCTCTGGAGAGGAGACCGATCTGTGTCTCTTGTACATAGAGACACAGATCGGTCACCCCCCCCAGTCACCCCCCCCTCCACCTCCACCCTCCACCTACAGTCGGACGAGAGGACATCTGTGATAGGCGGAACACTGAACAGAGGCACTGCTGGGAAAATTTGTGTTCTGCCTATCACGGAACAGTCTGAGGAGAAGGCACGGCTTTTGAATCATGGATGCCCGCAGCCTGGAAGCCAGAATCTGCAACAAAATAAGGTAGGGAGATCGTCTTGGCCGGCACAGTGGGGGCAAGTGATGGCACAGTGGGGGCAAGTGATGGCACAGTGGGGGCAAGTTATGGCACAGTGGAGGCATGTGATGGCACAGTGGAGGCATGTAATGTAATGGCACAGTGGAGGCATGTAATGTAATGTAATGGCACAGTGGAGGCATGTAATGTAATGTAATGGCACAGTGAGATTTGAAAAAGCCTGTTTCTGTCAGCGGTTGTTCCTGTCAGTGGTTGTTCTGGCTACCACTCAGCTTCCAGAAAGACTAGTAAGAAGGGGGTCGTCTTATATGGCGAGTATATCCCAAAACCAAAATCGTCTTATACGCCGGCAAATACGGTACCTTTAATAAATAAATAAATAAATCTTTTAAACTGGTGTTTTTTTTTTATTCCCTTTAAAGCAGCTATTTGAAAAGAGGGTTTGAGGCTTGGTACAATTAGCAAATCTTGCATTTTAGTGCAAGGTCTGCTTTAAATACCAATGTATTGGTGTAATTAGTAAGAGAGATCGCACCACATCACCCTCCCTTCTGGTTGTCCTGGATCCGCAGACACCACCATTAGGTTATTATACCTTCCCTCATGTTTGGGTTGGCTGTCTTTTGAATGGTCCCTATATTTATTGATCTCTATCATTATATCCGTTTTAGACTCCAGTTGGCTATTTTCAGTGGTCCCTTATTCGGCTACACTTTACACGCCAGCACACCTAACCCAGTGCTGCCTTGTTTGGGGAGGAATCCTTGCTGCCCCTTCCTGGTGTGCGCTGCATTGCCGTCTCAGCTCCCGTGGCGGACATCACGTTTTGGCCGTGGCTCCATGCATGTCGCATTCATTTATTTTAGATTCCATGTGAGTACCCTAGGTGGACATTTCTATCTCGTACTGGTTATTATATAATATTTAATCATTTTTACCCATCAATTATATCTTACCTCAATTTATATACTTTTTTTTAGATAAGTCAAGCATCTGCCCCTGAGGAGTGTTATATACACGAAATGCGTCGGGCTAGTATGGATGCTACGTATACCCCATGATGATATCAATTGATGAATTATACTCTCTGTTTTTCACCAGTTCTTCACACTTTTAATCATTCCATTAAATACTGTTAATATGACATCTGTACATATGAATATTCATTTTATGCATTCATCTATCCATGCAGATGACCATGTGGCACCTGGCTAGGCACTGCTGTACCCTTGTTGCTCCTACCACATATGCACATATTTATGTGTCCCAATATGTAGTAATGTCATTTATTTGAAATGTATGTCTTCATTTACATGCTCTCTGTTATGTTGATACATGTTTTGCATTTGTATGACCAATAAATTTGTACTTCCTTCTATTACCCGCACCTTGCTTGCAGCCTTTACTTAAAGTCCCAAATTGTCCCACCCAATAATATTATTTTTTTTAATATTTTTTGGTGTAATTGTTAAATCTTGCATATTCGTGCAAGGTCTGCTTTAAATATCAATGTAATGGGTGATTCTACAATGTACCACAAATGTACTAAGACTATTTACACTGACCACCAATGCAAAGGAGCTTTTAGCATATTAATAGGACATCCACTTGGACCACATAATCCAGTCCCCATATATTCCTTTCCAATTAATCAATAACAACCTTACAGGGGTTTTAACACTTTCATATGTTATTCAAAACAAAACAAAAAGTTTTGGATTCACATGCAGGTATAGCATAACCAGACTATCTGAGGAGACCTCTCTTTGTATTTGGAATTTTGAAACAGGTTTTGAAATAGGACTGTTTCACTAAATAGACTAATGCCTACTTCCTGGTCATAGTTACTTTCAATTTGCTTTTCCACTGTTCTATTATCCTGATGCAACAATGGGAAATACCCAAACACTTCTGGGTAAAGAGAAGCATACTGTCCACCCTACTCTCATGCACTACCAAATGGCTCTTCAGTTCATCCCTATAATTTCAAAGCATGCCATTGCAGAAACACCGGACTCCAGACAAGCTGTAGTCACTGCGCATAGTGGTGGCGAGCTGGTCAGTGGGGAACAGGTCTGTACTGAATTTTAATTATCTTTATAACAAGTATTTCTTATGAGGGTGAGGGCGAAGGACACATTTTCTATTGAACTATATGATATCATGATCACTTACAGTGAGTGCACATGCACCCTATTCTAGCACCCGGGTATTGGCTGTTCTTCCCTGTCTGTGTTCACCTGTTGGTGATTGATCTGCTCAGTCTCCTGATATAAGCAAATCAAACACTCTATCCCTTGCTTGTGATAGAGACAGACTTACCTGCATTGTTCTAGATCAAGCCTCCTGTTAGTCTGCCTTGCTTGTTGTTGGATCTCCTGTGTATGACCCGGATTGGATACTGGACTATCCCCTGAACTCAGCCTGCCTTATTACCTGAACTGCCTTTGAACCATGCTACCTGTCTGCTAACTGCAAGTACCTGTTTGCTTTGCTCAGTTCACATATGCCCTGGCGTAGTAGCCAGACACTATAGCATTGTGTATAAGCCCTGAGGGGAACCAAGTACCGGTAGGCCTTCTTGTCTTAAGGGAAAGGGGGGTTCTATAGGTGAAGCACACAGTAGCCAGCTATAGTGTTTGACCACTTGCGTTGGGGTAGACATGACATTCGTGACATATGAACTACTGTATGTGTGTTGGTCCTTGAGTAATAACAAAACTTTGTGTACTGAGGTACACAACAAAATTAGTTACCAGGAAGAATGACAAGAGCCTAACATTTATATAACATGATAAAATATCTCTATATCTATCAACTACACATTCTTGTTGAGTTATTTATAGATATATAACTGTTAGAATGTAATATCGTGTTACCTTTTTACAACTTTAAAATTAAACTGTCTCCGCTCAGCTGTTCTTTGATTAGATGTTATATTTCCTTTGGAGGTTAGTTTGTCTCTTAACTAGTAGCCGACCAGCCACCGTCATTATACGGCGGCAGGTCGGCTCTCCTGGGCGAGAGCCCGTAGCTATACGTCCTATCGTATAGCCGCCACTAGGGGGCGCGCGCGCGCGCTCCCCGCTCGCCCCCGACTCCCGTGCGTGTGCCCGGCGGGCGCGATCGCCGCCGGGCACACGCGATCGCTCGGTACAGAGCGGGGAACGGGAGCTGTGTGTGTAAACACACAGCTCTCGTTCCTGTCAGCAAGGGAAATGCTGATTTTCTGTTCATACACTGTATGAACAGAAAATCAGTGTTTCCCCTAGTGAGGCCACCCCCCCCCCCACAGTAAGAACACACCCAGGCATACTTAACCCCTTCCCCGCCCCCTAGTGTTAACCCCTTCACTGCCAGTGGCATTTTTATAGTAATCTAATGCATTTTTATAGCACTGATCGCTATAAAAATGCCAATGGTCCCAAAAATGTGTAAAACATGTCCGAAGTGTCCGCCATAATGTCGCAATACCGAAAAAAAAAATCGCTGATCGCCGCCATTACTAGTAAAAAAAATATTAATAAAAATGCCATAAAAATACCCCCTATTTTGTAAACGCTATAACTTTTGCGCAAACCAATCAATAAACGCTTATTGCGATTTTTTTTACGAAAAATATGTAGAAGAATACGTATCGGCCTAAACTGAGGAAAAAAAATGTTTTTTTATATATTTTTGGGGGATATTTATTACAGCAAAAAGTAAAAAATATTCATTTTTTTCAAAATTGTCGCTCTATTTTTGTTTATAGCGCAAAAAATAAAAAACGCAGAGGTGATCAAATACCACCAAAAGAAAGCTCTATTTGTGGGAAAAAAAGGACGCCAATTTTGTTTGGGAGCCACGTCGCACGACCGCGCAATTGTCTGTTAAAGCGACGCAGTCCCGAATCGCAAAAAGTACTCTGGTCTTTAGGCAGCAATATGTTCCGGGGGGTAAGTGGTTAACTACCAGAAAACATTGGTCAATAGTTGTGGGAATGAAAAAGTGAAAGACCCTGATGTGTAGAAACATGATGAAATTCTTATGTGCAGGATTTCAAGTTGTAACGTTCATGTTCTCTTAGGTTCCCTAAGGTAACTGGAAAGGCAATGTTACTAAATTAGTTACAGCCTCTTGCATTGTAGTCCCAGGTTATAGTTCCCTAAATAAGCCTGCCAGGACTTTATGCTTTTGCACATTTATGCTTTTGCACATTTCCCCCAACCAGCAGCTCAAACAATTGGTATTAGCCAATCTGAAGCTGTGGTCAGCCACAAGGTATGTATCTAATTCTTTAACAAAGCATGTTCATGTGCCAGGACAACAGAAGGGGGAGTTTTTGGGACTTTAAATGAAATGCGTTTTTAAGCAAAAGTAAGTATAAATAAAGTTGCATACGTAATAACCAGGCTCACACTTACCACCCAAACAGCGAACCAAATTCAACTGTCTAACTGTGTGCATTAAAAACAGAGGATTGGTTGCACGCATTTGAAAATACATGATTAAGCTGCAGGCCATCGCCAAGGCTCTCTGCATTCTGCAGTCCTAACTAAACTTTTTCAGTCTCCTCAATAGAGGCATATAAATACTGATGAGTAGATGGAGGGCAGGTGACTGGGGGTGTGTCACTGCCCCTACCTATGCTTGGTATAGTAGTAAAGAGCACTGGAAAAAATGCATAAATGTATGAGGGTATCAACAAAACGCATCTCCATCCCTAGGATTGGGACTTTAAATGAGGCATATGAAAAACATATGCCTCAATCCCTGTTGGATAACAGAAGGGGGAGTTTTTGGGACTTTAAATGAAATGCGTTTTTAAGCAAAAGTAAGTATAAATAAAGTTGTATATGTAATAACCAGGCTCACACTTACCACCCAAACAGCAAACCAAATTCAACTGTCTAACTGTGTGCATTAAAAACAGAGGATTGGTTGCACGCATTTGCAAATACATGATTAAGTTGCAGGCCATCGCCAAGGCTCTCTGCATTCTGCCAGGACAAAAAACTTGATTCACAGAAGGAGGAATCAGTGTGTATTTGAAGAACAAAAAGACCATTCTTTGTTAGTATGGCATTCCGCTAAAAACCACCAGCCTTTAAGAAGGTGACTGTGACTTACAACATTTAAATATGCATTCAAATATAACTGTAAAATTCACTATTCACTACTGTTTTTCCAGTATCTAAATTATTGCAAATGGCTGTACTGCTTAATCCTTAAAGTAGAACTACATGGTTTTTGAGCATCAAAAACCAAAAGCGCTATTTAATTTATTTTTATTTTTCAAAGCAAACTTCCCCATCCATCCATGTTTCGAAGCTTTATTTTGCTGAGAAATCACTTACAAAAACACCACCAGCTTTTCTGGTAGTGGCCATCTTGAGTAAGGGCAGATGAATATTGTAGAATTTCCTTTATGGAATTCATCTGCCTTAGCTTAGGCATGCAGGCAGGAGGGTGTGCTTATCTGAGAAAGCCCCTCCCCTCTCTGGAATGTATGACATAATTTGCCTAGGCATGTGAAACAGGAAGTAACTATTATTAGGTATTGGAGATAGCACATTAAAATTGCCATTTAGATATATTTAACAATAGCTATACAATTTTACTATAATGTTTTCTGAGCTTATTATTCCTTTGGTTAAATTGTGAGATTGTTTTATTTTTAGGTCTCCAGCAAAGATTGGGAAATTTAACATAATAAAGTATGTCTGTTATGATGGTGTTGACTTCTTCAGTTGGGGTAGACTGAGCTTTTAAAGAGGATCCAGGGTTGGATATTTTTTTTCATGTTATGTGCATGTATGCTAACAATTAATAAGTGTAACACTTTCAGGCATGCATCTCCTCTCCTCCCAAACAGGCACCAGTATTTTTTTAATTAAAATAATAAATTACTATGACTCCTAGTTTAGCCTTTGGAGAGCACCAGATAAGTTGCAGTCATGTGGACCAATTAATTGACATCCATTTTAGGATTTATTGCTCTGCAGAGCAAGGAGCATGTGCACAGGCTTGCCCCTGGAACTAGTGAGGTAATTATTTAGGGGAGTGAGGGAGTGATACTGGTACTGGGGCATTTTTTACCCTAAAGTGTTACTAAACCCACAACAGTCAAATCAGTCCGTATATGCAGTAAAGCATGCTTGCTATGATCACTGTAGATCCTAAAGGGTTAATCCTCTGCATTGTGTAAAAAAGGTTGTTTGATCCTGTTTTCTCAGATCCTCCCCTTCTTCCACTGTCCATAACCTATCTCTTGATAGAACAGAGCCTTTGGAGTCACTCTGCACGTGCTCAGTTTAGTGTGTATTGCCATACAGTTTTGTTTTTATCTTGGAAGGGTGCAGGGCTGTCCAGACAGAAGATCAGGGTCCTGCAGCCTCATAGGACAATCAGGGGAGAGTGAAAACTCCTCCCACAAGCTTTAACCAGACACTGATAGAAGCCACAAGACTGCTATATACTGCTGATGAGAAGATTTATTTAGCAGTCTTATAACTGGAATTCTTTTCAATACATTAACATTAAGAAAGTGAGTCCAGAGAATTTTGGCCCCATGAAGGATGGAATTTGGTTACAAAGACAAAGAGAAGGCAACGTTTTTGAATTCATTCTTCTCCTCATTTTTTTGATGAAGAAAAAGGGATGATATTGTAACCAACACTGTAATTTTAATAACACATCACAGCATGCACTCTCAAGGCTAACAGAAGACAGTATCATAAATAGACTTGAATAACTTAAAGTGGATGTAAACCCACTCTCATCCCTTCTAAACTACTGCCATAGTGCTGATCTATAAGGATATAGATGCCTCCTGCATGTATCCTTACCTGTCAAATGTCTCTCTTCTGTCTGTTATGAGACCAGAAAAACTGAAGATTCTGTGGGTGGGTCTGCTGTCTGGAGCTTGGTGGGTGGAGTCGTGGTGTCAGTAGACTCCCTGCCCACCTCTACACTCAACATGCATTTTCTCTTGTGTATTCCTTATACTAAATTATGCAATGATCACTAACATCCAGTCAACATCCCGAAAAGTAACCACATGACTTCAGAAAAGGAGTGGGGGTGGGAATTAAAAAATAATGCATGTCTCCAGGCTAGTGCATGAGATATGTAAATAACCTGATGTTGAAACTGTGATCGGGTAACCTCAGACACACACACACTGCAATATAACAATCAGATCACTCAAAGCTTCTCTTCTGCCCGAGCTGGTCATTTGATCACCTCTGTGGTTTAAATTTTTTGTGCTATAAACAAAAGAAAAGTGACAAGTGTGAAAAAAAAACACAATATTTTTTACTTTTTGCTATAATCAATATCCCAAATAAAATAAAAATAAAAAAATGTCCTCAGTTTAGGCCGATATGTGTTTTTCTACATATTTGTGATAAAAATTGCAATAAGCATATATTAATTGGTTTGTGCAAAAGTTATAGCGCCTACAGAATAGGTGATCGATTTATGGCATTTTTATTGTTGTTTTATTTTTTTACTATTAATGGTGGAGATCTGCAATTTTTATCATGTCTGTGACATTGCGGCGAACATATCAGACACTTTTGACACTATTTTGGGATCATTCACATTTATACAGCGATCAGTACTATAAAAATGCACTGATTACTGTGTAAATGTCACTGGCAGGGAAGGGGTTAACACTAGGGGGAGATCCAGGGGTTAAATGTGTTACCTAGGGAGTGATTCTAACTATGGAGGGAGGGGACTGACAAAGGGAGGTGACCGATCCATGTTCTTCTGTATTAGAAACACATGATCTGTCTCCTCTCCCCTGACAGGACATGGATCTGTGTGTTTACACACACAGATCCATGGTCTTGCTCTGTAACAAACGATCGTGAGTGCGTCTCTCACCAAAATTTTACTGACACGAAATCAGCAAAAGCAGCCACAAGGGTGGCACCATCCGAATGGTACTTCCCCTTGATAGTGCCGTTGTACGTCACCGTGCTTTGCTAGAGCATATTTTTTTTCACGATCGTGAGTGGGCAAGGCCGGCTTAACAATAATCTGATTGAAAAAAACATTGTTTTTTTCTAGACCATTAAAAACGGTCGTGTGTACGCGGCATAATAGTTGTATATTGTGTTCACGGAAGCAAAAGAGAAAACATGCCTTTTAAGATTTGTTGTGTGACTGTAAGGAAGCCCAAGACCCAGCAGAATTGAAACCAGAAAGCATAGAGTTAACCTTTTATTATTCAGCAGGAGTCTTAGCCAATCACAGCCAATCTCACACTGAGCAAGAGTCTTGGCCAAACACAGCCAGCCTTACACTCATTTTTTGTCTGGAAATTCCCCAGCACACTGCTAGAATTTATTACACCAGAGAGAGAAGATCTAAACAGACACACATCCAGTCAGAGTTCTGTTTAATGGAAGCAGGTGGCCAAAATAGGTATTTAACCCTCCGAGCGGTATTCCCGAGTGTGGCTCGCGTTTGCTTCGCTAGATGCAGAAAGAGGTTTCTTACCTTTTTCCTGCGATCCAGCGATGTCTTTCCCCAGTGCACGGCGGCCGGATGTCCGCCCGATGCACTGTGTTCCCCTGATTCCCTTCCCTGCGAGCGTCGCGACGCAGGGGGGCGGAAGGGGGGGGAACGGCGCAAAATTCAAAAAGAATAAGTAGCAACATAGTAAAACACACTGATACAATTGGATAAAAAATTAAAATAAAATACAGTGACCTTTGATTGCCCCCCAGTGCTTTCTCCAGTGCCCTGTCTGCAGTTTGACTGTACCTGTGTCTGCAAACTGCACAGCTATCATGGCAAAGCGCACCTGTACCTCAAAATCACTATGCGACCTGCTGCAAAACAGCGACAGCGATACGGAATCACTTGCGGAGGAGCTGAGTGACAGCGACGCGTGGGAAAGTTCGTCATCAGATGCAGAAAGTTATATAATCGACGATCCTGCGACTGTGCCCAGCGATGTGCCCAGCGATGTGCGGACTTGGTGCCCAATTGATTGCGGTGATGAGCACGTAGCGCCCCCAAGATTTCCATTTACAGGAGCACCTGGGAAAAAAGTGGACGTTGATGACAATCCCCTGGAATACCTCCAACTTTTTTTGACAGATGAAGTGATCGCCAAAATAGTTATTGAGACAAATCGATACCAAGAACAACAAGCTGCTACTCCTCATCGATTTTCAAGGCGCAGAAAATGGGAGCCTGTAACCAGCGACGACATTTGGAAGTTTATGGGCCTCATCATTTTACAGGGAGTGGTGGGGAAACCCCTGCAAAATGGTACTGGACCACCAACTAATTATTGGTCACACCTTTTTTTGGACCCGTGATGTCGGAGTATAGATTTTCATTGATCATGAAATATTTGCAAAATTTGACTTTGATAAACGTTCTCATCCAGCTCCAAAGCTGAAAAAAATTTGGGAGGTTTACCAGCTTATTTTGCAGAACTTCCAGCGGACCTATGTTGCTGAGCAAGACATTACCATCGATGAAAGTCTCATGGCCTACGAAGGTCGGCTCAGCTGGATACAGTTCATTGCATCAAAGCGCGCTCGCTTTGGCATAAAATCTTTTATGCTGTGTGAATCCAGCTCTGGATATATCTGGAACTCAGTCGTAAACACTGGGAAAGGGACCAAGTTCTGCGAGCGATTCAGCGGTTTTGGGTTGGCAACCGCTTCCATTCTTTCATTGATAGAGCCCTTGCTGAACCAGGGCTACTGTGTCACCACAGACAATTTTTATACCTCCCCAGAACTGTACGAGTTCCTTATCCAAAATAAGACGGACGCTTTTGGAACCGTGAGGCCTAACCGGCGTAACAGCATTTTCCAGCAAAAAGCTTGGGAAAGGAGAAGTAGCTGCATGGCAAAAAGGGAAAATGTTGGCACTGAAGTGGCGGGACAAAAAAGACGTTTCCCTTATAAGCACAGTCCATAACACCTCGACCGTCATGGTGCATACCAAAGGTGGCAAGGATGTTATGAAGCCACAAGTTGTGTTGGACTACAACCACACGATGGGAGGTGTGGACAGGGCTGACCAGGCCATGACCTTTTACCCAGCGGTGAAGCAGCAGAAAAAGTACTATAAAAAAAATTTCCGACATCTTGTGGAACAATGTCTCTGGAATGCCTTCATCCTGATGAAAAAAAAAAGTGACAGGCCTATGGTCCATGCAGACTTTGTGTGGAAGGTGGCAGAACAAATCTTTCTGAGGCATCAAACTCCAACGGCGGTAAACCGATCTGGACGTCGAGCTGCTGGTGTTGTGAACCCTGAACGACTGACTGGTCGTCATTTTTTGGACCACATTCCACCTACTGAAAAAAAAACAGCACCCACAAGGATGTGTGTGGTTTGCTGCTCCAAACGTGACGAAAACGGAAGAAAAATCCGTAAAGAAGCGCGTTTCTATTGTGCCGACTGCGACGTTGGACTTTGCGCTGTACCTTGCTTTAAAATTTTTCATACCCGAAACGTTTACTGAATAATTATTTTGCACCCTTGTTTGACCCCCCAAAAAATCAGAGTATCTGAATATATTGTTTGTTAAGATTTATTGAATAAAAAGTATTGTTATTATTAAATTATTATTTGTTATTATTTATTATATTATAATTTATGATTTTGTGTTTCAAACTTCATCATCTACTAGAGACTCTGGTTTGGACAGATTTAGGTGAGTTATTCCTAAGAATTACAGGCCTGCAATCTAAAACGCCAAATTTCCATGCAAAATAATGGTACCGCTTTCAGCACCTTTTTTCTGAAAGAATCATAGCGCCAGAGAGGTTAATACAGTTATATATGTTCCTATTGTTAATAATGTGATTAGAACTGTATACTGAACTAGTTGCGTGTTCACTTATAATTCCACCAAATGTGCTATCAAACATCACAGCAAATGAGCAAACATTCTAGAAAAAGATAAAGAGCGAGTAAAACTATTGATTAAGCCTCAAAGAGATCGTAAAGTGTTTAAATAACTTAAGTCAGAGTACGGATACTAACGAAATAAATATATCTACCATTTTATGTAGAATGACAAGATTGAACAGTTGAACCGCCATTTGTTATACTTTATTCAACACGTGTTTGAAAATAGACTGCCTGCTGCGAAATTGTCAGTGTTATATACAAAGAAAAGCTGAAGTTGATAAAGAAGTTATCTCAAGAGTTTGGTGCGCTCTTTAAACCTACTGCTTCCATTGAACGGCGCTAGAGGAATTATAGAGTAACAGATAGTCTTGTTTGGACTAAAAGATTCGAGAAATACAAATTCTTCTAACGCCACAGCGCATAAAGGCAATTCATAGTGCTGCGCCTGCCACACTTTGCTCAAATTTTTGTTAATAATAAAAATTTTGGGTCCCAGTATTGTAACATCTTTCTTATTTGGTTCCGATGTCCTCAGATGTCTCTTATGACTGCTATTCCATGCTGTGAGATTTGAAGTTGGTGATGTCATTACTATGCTGCTCATTGTTCTTCTGAGAGCTTGCTGAAGAGAAAGCTGTACATGAGGATGAACAGTACAAGGACATCCCCTCTCTTACATCTTTAATTCTTTTGCTCCCTCTCTGCTTTTTGATCCTTACCTCACCAGCTATCACATCAGCATTCTTTCGGAAACAAAGCCCATCTCATTTACCAAGATTTTCACCTGCACACATAGCAGGGATTAAGGTTGGGGGAGTCAATTATGGGGACAAAATCAGCAACAGGGTAACTTACAGGCAATACTGATGACTAGTCCTTGGCCCTCCACTTGACATTTCTAGTGCACGACTTACATAGTACGGGTGTTTAATAATTCCAAATGCAGCTGATGAAACCCCAAAACACTTTTTACACTTTGAAACGGATAAAAAAAGTAAATCCATGAACGGACTCTGAAATCTAAAGATCCATGGTAAAATTGACTTATCAGCTTGTCTGCCAAATTTTCTTATTGGAAAATGTTTTCTTCCAGGAGATTTTGTTTAGTCATGGGGAGATTTTCACTACAGAAACTGCTGTGGATCACAAATATAGCAACTAGCAATCTTAATCAATTTCCTGGTGAATCAGATGGGCACGGCTAAATTTCCACAAATGTTGGTTTTTAAAGAGATTTCCAAAAAAGGGGTGATACATTAAAAGTTTATGGGAGTACAAAAATATACCCCTCTATATCTGACATATGTTGGAGATTTAATGAACGGACAGGCAACCTTTTTTAATATACTGGAGCTGTAAAAACGTAGACCCCTTTCGCACTGGGTCGCTTTGCAGGCGATATAACGCTAAAATTAGCACCTGCAAACCGACGTGAAACAGCCGCTGCTGTCTCTCCAGTGTGAAAGCCCCGAGGGTTTTCACACTGGATCGGTGTGCTAGCAGGTCTTTGGAATGGTGAAGGAGCGGTGTGTATACCGCTCCTCCACCGCTCCTGCCCATTGAAATCAATGGGGCACCGCGGCTATTCCACCGGCATAGCGCCTCTGCAGAGGCGCTTTGCAGTGGTTTTTAACCCTTTCTCGGCTGCTAGCGGGGGGTAAAACTGCCCCGCTAGCAGCCAAATAGCAACGTGAAATTGACGGTAAAGTGCCACTACAAAATAGCGCCGATTTACCGCCGCCCCCGCCCCAGTGTGAAAGGGGCCTTACTGAGCTTTTGGAAGTCAGTAACATCCTTCATTGCAGATCTTACGGGGAATCTAACCATGCTCGTGCTACAGTCCAATAAGAACTAAATCTGGATATATACCCTATAAAATGTAGAACAATTGTATTTCATACATTAATTGCTGCAAGGCTCACAATAAAAAACCTGTGGAAATCCATTGAAGCACCACATTTATCAACTGTCATAGCCAGACTAATCATACAAGCAGAGTACGAACTCATGCTAGCTTATAAAAACTACTCTACCATTACATTTTTTTTTAAAGGGGTTGTAAAGGTTATTTTTTTATTTTCTAAATAGGTTCCTTTAAGCTAGTGCATTGTTGGTTCACTTACCTTTTCATTCGCTTTCCCTTCTAAATGTTTTTTTTTCTTTGTCTGAATCTCTCACTTCCTGTTCCTCCTCAGTAAGCTTGCCCCATCATCCGAGCTGTTCTGGCTGGGGGTTAGTCAGCGTGCTTGCCCCCTCCCTTAGGACTTCATCCCTGCCGGGAGATGCTGTATCACAAGGGAGGGGGCGAGCACGCTGACTAACCCCCAGCCAGAATGGCTTGGTTGATGGGGGCAAGCATACTGAGGAGGAACAGGAAGTGAGAGATTCAGACAAAGAAAAAAAACATTTAGAAGGGAAAGCGAATGAAAAGGTAAGTGAACCAACAATGCACTAGCTAAAAGGAACCTATTTAGAAAATAAAAACGAACCTTTACAACCCCTTTAAAAAAAATGGAATTCCTGGTTATCTCATCCCAGAGCATCCAATTATTTAAAGGATTGCAATTTGTAACTTTATCCCTAAGTTTGAGGTAACCTGAACTCATATACTAGTTTATTTTTGATGTAGATTATTATCATCTACATCAGGGGTGTCCAACCAGTGGCCCGCGGAGCCCTCTGATGTGGCCCGCAACCTCCTGCACTGGGATGGAATAGAATACTGTTATAAAAGGTAAGTTTATTAATAAAATCACAGTGTATATACTGTATGTGTTCTGCAGTGGTTACTGGGCTGCTTTTAAACTGATCCGCAGGTGCAGAGCAGTGCATCTGTGGGTTACCAGCACTGAGCTATAGACTTCTATTACCTACGAGTTTGGTGAGCTTTCTGAAAGTGCAAAACACCTACAGGATATAATAGAAGTCTATGGCAAAGTGCAGCTAACCTGAAGAAAAGCCACAGGTGAACTGTGCTGCACACGCGGTGCGGGTAAACAACAGTCCAGTTACAAACGCCTACCTCCAATCCGATCCGCTAAAAAAAAAAAAAAAAATAGAGTGGGCTCTATGGAGTAGAGTGGGCTGCCATCCACCCGCTTTGCTTATTGTGGCCCGCGACCGGTTACCAAGTCGCTTAAGTGGCCCTCGCTCTTCAAAAGGTTGGGCACCCCTGATTTACATCTACTGCTTCCTTTTTTTCTTTCTTTCTTTCTTTCTTTCTTTGCTTCTGAATTCACATTTTTAATGTATATTGACGAAACTATCTAGTTAACTATATGTCCAGTCCATGCCTACAGTTTGAACCCATTAGGGGTAGGCAAGTCCAGGATATCAAGTGTTATATAAATATGCAACAACATTTCTAAATTACTGTAATTAATACAATTATTATTGACTAAGTAAATAACAATTTGTTTTGTTTCAATAAAAATTATTGTAAAAAAAAAAGGTATGTGGGAGTACAGTATATCCTTGAAATCTTGCTCTGGTAATAAAATATAAAATGACCCTCTATGCTTTGAATACCTAAGTGGAACTAGTGCTGCAATTCAGAGCAAGACTTGAGGTGTTGACACATCAATTGACTTAATAAATGTGATGGGGTTTTCTTTGAAAATTGTACTGACAGATATAGTGTGTCTCCTTCAGACAGGAGCTTTCATTGATGAAACGTGTGCAGTATTTTTGTACCATGGTTATTACCTTTCACTCTCGTACCACGCAACAGGGGAATGAGAACCGGTAACTGACAGGGCTAATCCATGACAAAAGACTTACAAGCTAAAACTGCACAAGCGCTCGGTAAAAGCACGAATGACTGACTGTGAGGGATGATCACACAGATTATATAGCACTTCTCTTGTTACAGATTCTAATTCTTCTTCATACCATCTTGTTTTTTTTTTAAAAAACAATAAAAAAATGGCCAAACTATTACTATCATCAGACAGGAGTACAGAGGGTACAAGGATGAGGGAGTCAGTGCACAAGGTATCGCTGTCTGTCATCCAAATTATCATGAGTACCCAAAGTTCCTCTGTCTGGAAACAGGTAACCACATGCATGGCATGCGCACAATACCATCCAAGCTGCCACTATTTACAACCTACAGGCTTCTGAGAAAACTTTCTTCCTGGCACCTCCAGTTGGTACACGCTGTGATCAAGCAGACTGGAACACAGGATTTTGCAGACCACATACACTGCTTTCACTAGCGGTTACAGATTAGCTAAACTAGGCAATATCACTTAGACTTAGTGCAGACACTTAGGCCTCGTACACACGACCGAGGAACTCCTTGGGTGAAACACATAGTTTTCCTCGTCGAGTTCCTTGTTAGGCTTGTCAAAGGAACTCGACAAGCTTGCTTTGCGTACAAATGGTCAAGACAAAATCTCCTTGTTCTCAAACGCGGTGAAGTACAACACATACAACTGCAGGGGAAGTTCGATTCCACTTGCACAACTCTTGGGGCTGCTTTTGCTAATCTCATGAGTTTGCGTGTTAAGTAAAAGTTTGGTAAGAGACGATTTGCACTTTACAGTCAGTTACAGCTTGAAAAATGTGTTATCTCCATTATATTTGACGTGATTGTAGCCGTATTAGTGAAATTGTGATAGAGAAAATTGAGTACTGTCCGTGATACTTTTTTTATTTGCACTAACATACAATGAAAAAAGTATCACGGACAGTACTCAATTTTCTTTATCTCCATTACAAATGCAACTTTTACTCCCGTCTCATACTTTATTCTGAGCAAGCGCGGGTCCCTTAGCATACACACGCTCGAGTTTCTCGTCGAAAACCAGCCCGACGAGAAACTCGATGAGCAAATTGAGACTCCCGTAGAGGAAAAGAGAACTTGCTCGAGAATTTCCTCGATGAAAAACATACACACGACCAGTTTCTTCGGCAAAAAAGCTCTCCCACCAAGTTTCTTGATGGATTCTGCCGAGGAAACCGGTCGTGTGTACGCGGCCTTACTCGCAGTCTCTTCAGATTTTTGCTTTCTTTAGAGCAGTGGTCATCAACCCTGTCCTGCAGGGCCCACTAACAGGCCAGGTTTTATGTCTTACCTTGGGGAGATGCAGCCTAGAATACTGCAATCACTGAGGAGCAAATGATATCAGCTGTGATGTATTTCAGTTATCTTGCAAACCTGGCCTGTTAGTGGGCCCTGCAGGACAAGGTTGATGACCACTGCTTTATAGCACTCAAAAACTGTTTATTAATTTTATATTAATAATCCCTAGGCAGGCACTGCAAAAAAAAAAAACACACACATAACAACGTTGAACATAAGAGGGATATGAGTGTTTCTCCTGCTTCCAGGATTAGATAGAACATATGAGGATCATTCCCCCAAAACAGATGGGACCCCTCTGATATTACTCAGATCTCGTGGGGGAGCTGCTACCCTTACAGCCAGTCTGATTGGGTGAAAGGGGCTGGCCACTGCATCTTACCTATATCGTACATATAGGATTTTGGTAATCACAATGTTCAAAAACACTTAAAACTGTTTTGAGCTACCAGTTATGAAAATTTCAGGTATAGGTAATAGTTTAATGGTTTCAAATGTTGCTCTCCTGTGCATAGACACCAAATAAGGATGTTTTACACCTAATAGAACCAGTATTCATGAAAGTTCAACTTTTCCCAATTTTATAACAATGCTGGTATGTTTGGAGTCTAATATCTTGTCACTGCACAACCAAGCTTTTGCACAACGTTTTAGAATTGAGCACTGTGCTGTATGGGAGAGACGGGTTATTTTTCAGAATTTCAAAGAACTGAAATACACACATTTGTCAGGAAACATTATCTCTAAACTGTGCTAGTTGGGATAAAGATGCATACACTGGTGTCTGGTGAGAAAACACACAGGGCCAGATTCACAGAAGAAGTACGCCGGAGTATCTACTGATACTCCGGCGTACTTTCAAATTTGCCGTGTCGTATCTTTAGTTTGAATCCTCAAACCAAGATACGAAGGCTTTTGGCTTTGATCCGACAGGCGTACGGCTTCGTACGCCTTCGGATCATAGGTGTACCAGAATCTGACCCACAGGATCTAAATGGCCCCTATCTGTAAACATATGAAAATTAAACATTTGGCCTTCCTTCAACTCTGTATTATTAACATGTTGTGTATATTCTGAATAGATTTTGCCTTGAATAGATCATGACAAAATATGGCATGATATGACAACACATGAAATTACACCTTTAACATTTTTAGGAAAATTTAATCCAGACCTACTTACTTTTGGTTGGATCATGACACTTTGTAATATACGTGGAAAATCACCTTAAAATCAGCATATTACACTTCCTGTCAGGGCCATCTTTTTCAGTTCTCAGTGCTAAAGTTTTTCAGTGTTGTGCTAAATTGACTAAAAATACCTGAACACGCAATGCTGTTCTAAAATTAATTGTATCTATTTACACAGATAAAGCATTATTTTGGTGGTATTTTTATTAGAATTTTTAATATAGTGCTAAAAAGACCAAATGTTTGAAAAAAAAATAGGAATTATGACTTACCTGTAAATTCCTTATCACGGAGTACAACAGAGGACACAAGACTTGTATTCTTATACAATGAATTATATGCATCTATCTTCAGGTGCATGGACACTGGCAAAAAAAAAAGAAGAAAAAAAATCCTTGCTAAGGTCTTTTTCATAGGATAAATCTCAGCAAAAATCTCAGGGAAGTTAAAACCTTTTCAGGATTGAGTCAGTGCCCATATTGTGCACAGTCAATCTGTGCATGTATTGGAAAAGTCTTTCTGGACTTAGCCAGTTTTTGTCCTGCTCATAGGGGCTTTTTTAGTCTGTAGAGTTTCAGATGCAGCTAGACAAAGACATGTGTGAACTATGTCAATTAGTGTGTCCACAGTAGAGGGCATGAAACTACAGCATGTACTTTATAAAATGCAGGGGAGGAAAAATCGTCTACAAAATCAGGGTCTTCTTCAATACCTTCCTCCATAATATCCTCAAGGAAAAGAGGTTCTGCCAGAGGCATCGGGAGGGAGTGGCTAGGGGGGCTGAAGCCCCGAATGTGACACCAAGAAGCCCCAAATCTATGGAATGCTGCATTCCATTGTTACCCCCGAGCGCCGGCCACCGGGACCAATCTGGTCATGAGTGCGGCTGAAAGTAGCCGAAAGTGGCCTAGTACCATTGCGGCCGAAAGTGGCCGAGTGCCATAGGGGCCGAAAGTGGGCGAGTGCGGCCGAACATGGCCGAGTGCTGCAGGTCCCGCTTTTTAGAGCTTGCAGCGCCAATGCGAGGACCGTGGGACGTGTGACATGATGATAGTGACGTACATCTTAGCCTGCAGAAGGCGGGAACGCTACATCCCCACTCGGGTGAGCGGCTCTCCTAGGCAGAATAAGATAGATTTGTTAGAATTTGGAAAACCTTGTTTATGTGACTGTAATAATTGCATGACAAGAGCTATAATAAAGCATTAAAACTGTCCTAAGCCTGGGCTGAAGTTATAAAAAGGGTGCATGGTTGTGCATGGAGTATCAGAAGAACAGGGCCTGTAAAGCATACACTGGATGCAAAAGGAAAGTCATCACAAAAGGATTAACTAAGCAGAGAGGAATGTAGTTGCCAGGTAACCAAGAACTGGCCGGAATGTATAGCAGCCAGTCAACAAAGCGTGTATCTGGAGCAGGTGACAGGTGTAAATCCACCTTCAATCATGCAGCCCAAGCAAGATTGGGGCTGTAATTCTGCAAATGGAGCTGGAGATTTGATCAGGACCAATGGTGTTGTCAATGCTAAGATACACAGGCAGACACTTATCCATCATGCCATACCATTAGGGAGGCGTGCGATTGACCAGCATTGATTTTTTTTATTTATTTCAGGTACTTATATAGTGCCATCAATTTATGCAGCGCTTAACATTTACATTGTACATTCCTATCAGTCCCTACCCTCAAGGAGCTTACACTCTAAGGTCCCTAACTCACATTCATACATACACATAATAGGGACAATTTAGACAGGATCTAATTAACCTATCAGCATGTCTTTGGAGTGTGGGAAGAAACCAGAGAACCCGGAAGAAACCCACGCAGGCACAGGGAGAACGTGGTTGGGATTCAAACCAGAAACCCTTTTTACTGCTAGGCAAAAGTGCTACCCACTACACCACTGTGCCACTGTGTGATTGCATTAACATCCGCCCACTCCTAGACTCAGAAGCCCAGATTCAGAAAGCCCGGCGTTACTTTGTGCAGGCGTAGCGTATCTCAGATACGCTACGCTGCCGTAACCTAGTGAGGCAGGTTCTGTATTCAGAAAGAACCTACGCCCTAAGTTACAGCGGCGTAGCATATGAGGGCCGGCGTAAGCCCGCCTAATTCCAAATTGGAAGATGTGGGCGTGTTTTATGTTAATTCAGTGTGACCCCACGTAAATGACGTTTTTAACGAACGGCGCATGCGCCATCCGTGGACGTATCCCAGTGCACATGCTCCAAATAACGCCGCAAAGCCTCATTGGTTTCGACGTGAACGTAACTTACGCAAAGCCCTATTCGCGAACGACTTACGCAAACGACGTAAACTACACAAAATTTCCGACGCTGGCCCGACGTCCATACTTAACATTGGCTACGCCTCATATAGCAGGGGTAACTTTACGCCGGAAAATGCCTTACGAAAACGACGTAAAAAAATGCGCCGGGCGGACGTACGTTTCTGAATCGGCGTATCTACCTAATTTGCATATTCGACGCGGAAGTCTTGGGAAGCGCCCCTAGCGTAAATATTGCACCCTAAGATACGATGGCGTAGGAGACTTAAGCCGCTCGTATCTAGGCAACATTGAGGCGTATCTGATTCTATGAATCAGACGCCGAGATGCGACGGCCCGCATTCGGAGTTACGCCGACGTAATTCCTTTCTGAATCCGGGCCAGAGACTCTAAGCAAGAGATTATATCAGCTTCAAAAAAACAGACACTGAGGTCTTCTGCTGTTAATTATAAACTGTTTATAAAGGTGTCTTTCTCTCATTGTATAATTCCTCCTAGGTGTAAATCCCCATTGTTAATTGAGTCATCTATTTTTTATGTCTGTTTGCTAGTATCGTGTCCACTTCACCTCGTTACCAAACTACTGTGAGATCCCTGAATAATCAAAGCATTGTCTGGGTGCTTGGCCGTTGATTAGCTTACTGTTTATGTTAGAAGTACTGATATTACTGTTTACAGTTTGCATTGTTTAGGATAATGTGATCAAGCTCTTACCTGATTATGCGTGGTATATATATTCTGTGTGAATTTACAATAAAGTTGTTTCCACTTTGCACCTAAGCTAGTGTCGTCTAGTTCTTGAGTGCAGTTTTCAGCTATTATACCTGGTTGCTGGTTCCAGAGTGGCGACAGCTGTAATTTTTCATACTTGTCTAAAACTTTTGCACAGTACTGTATATATACAGTGTATATACCGTGTATGTATATATATATATATATATATATATATATATATATATATATATATATATATATATATATATATATATAAATATACATATATTTATATATATACATATATATAAATATATATATATATATATATATATATATATACACACTGTATGTCAACAGTTTACAGACTTACAGCTTACAAAACCATTATGATTTGCCTTTAAAGGAGAAGCACAGCCAAAGCTGTATCACAGGAGTACAGTTCATTTTCTTCACTTCTGTGACCCTGTTTTCAGCAGACAGTGGGCTGAAGCCTGCTGTCGGCTGATGTCACAGAGGCGGTCTAGGCTGGGGAAAGTTTGCGACAATAAAGTTGAATCTGCCCACAACCCTGGACCAGCACCTGGCTCAGCCCCTCAGCGAGCTCCTGAGAGCCTGGGGCAGCTGTTCCTGCCCCCTCCACAGCCCAGTGAGCATGGGGGGGGGGGGGAGCCAAGCACAGAGCAGTGACAATCACCATCTATGCTCACAGAACTCTTAAAAACAATCAGATGTCTTTGATCGTTTTGTTCTCAGTCTTAGAGCCAGTGGGGGAAAGATGCAGGTAAGTATGATTTTGAAAAAAATTGAAAAAAAAATCTCTTTTAAGATAGCTGGGAGTCTGCATTGCAGATGTACCCTGTTTAAGCACCGCAGACATTACATGTAGACAAATGATTTGAAACACACCATCATGCCATGTGTCCTAATGGCTTGAATGTGTTCATACATGCATGACAGTTTTAAAAAAAATTGCTGTCAGTTGGGTTATGATAATATTCAAGATGAAAATTGCATAATGGCGTTGTTCTTTTATATAACAGACCATCATGGTAACTGCTAATATTTAAATTACTTAGGAAATTGCCTAATGTTTCAGTTACCTTAAAGTATGTGCTTAATAAAGACATCACGGTTGATGTCAATCCGCTCCAGCCCTTTCATTTAATTTTATAAGCCTTTGTCACAATGAAGCATGACACAGTCATCCATAACATCTTGAACAATGCTATCATATAACATGACTTGTAGAAAAATATCGCCTAATTGAATATTAGCAATGCAGAGCCTACTATGTCTTTGCATTCTTAATTTATAAATATAGCTTCAGTCACCAAGTACTTTTTTCCCAGAGGCACTTAAAGTACTTTCCAGTTTTAGAACAGAGCAATGCTGGGACTTAGGTAATGGGCTGCCCAAAGAGGAAATAGGTAATCAATATATGAGCTTATGTACAGCAAAAAAAAGCAATGTGCGTTTAGCCTGTAGCAATCCGATTTAAACTTATGCTAAGAACAGCTTGTTTAACTTCTAATGGATTGATATAAGTTACTGCAGTTTTCATATGCAGCATGTCAACAAAACAGCTTCATTATTTTATGGTGAACTTGAACTTTCAGCACAAACTGTTGTTGAAGTATTCTGAACTGAACAATGTGAACTTTCAAATTATTTGGAGGACAAAACAAAGTTAATAACTGCGCATACACCAATACAGTTATCATATGATCACTGAGCAAATCATCAAAACAGGCTGAGTCTCATAAGTGAGCCATTTATGGGTTAGGACTGGTTGACACCTGAATCGCACAGGAACTAATAGCCGGATTCAGGTAGAGCGGCGTATATTTGAGCGGGCGTAGCGCAGCTCATATTCGCTACGCCGACGTAACATAGAGAGGCAAGACCAGTATTCACAAAGTAGTAAAAAAAAAATTGCGCTTATTCTAATGTGTTATACCACACAAACAATATGCAACAAAGGAGAAAAGATCGCGCTAAAGTGAAAAATATTGAGTTCATAAAAACACAGTATTCACAAAGCACTTGCTCCCTAAGTTACGGCAGCGTAGCGTAAATGGGCCGGCGTAAGCTCGCCTAATTCAAAGTAGGCAGGTAGTGGGCGTGTTGTATTAAAATGAATCGTGACCCCATGCTCGCGTGCATGCTCAGAATCACGTGGAATTTACTCCCTAAGATACACCGGCTCAATTCATAAGATGTGAACGTAACCTACGCCCAGCCCCATTCACGTATGACTTACGTAAACAACGTTAAATACGACGGCAGTTCCGACGTCCATACCCTAACATGACTTAGACCAACTATTTGGTGGTTTATCTTTACACCGGACGTACGCCTTACGTAAACGGCGTAGCTTACTGCGACGGGCGCAAGTACGTTCGTGAATCGGCGTATCTAGGTCATTTGCATATTCGACGCGTAAATCAATGGAAGCGCCCCTAGCGGCCAGCGTAAATATGCACCCAAGATACAACGGCATAGGAGACTTACTTTGGTCATAGGAAGCCAAAATTCACGCATATCTTGTACTGTGAATATGGCGCTGTGCTAATCAATTGCAGCCACTGTGCCCATCAAACACTGCCACTGTGCCATCAAATGCTCCTAATGCTGCCACTGTGCCATTCAATGCTGCCACTGTGCCATCAAATGCTCCCACTGTGCCATCAAATGCTCCCACTGTGCCATCAAATTCTCCCACTGTACCATCCAATGCTGCCACTGTGCCATCAATTGCTCCCAATGCTGCCACTGTGCCATCAAATGCTCCCACTGTGCCATCCAATGCTGCCACTGTACCATCAAATGCTCCCAATACTGCCACTGTGCCATCAAATGCTGCCACTGTGCCATCGAATGCTGCCACTGTGCCATCAAATGCGGTGTCTTTTCCTCTCCATGCATCTTCTCCCGTCATCCTCTCTTATGTTTGGATGGCTGATAGGTGTCCAATCACAGCGCCTGACGTTTCAGCCAATCAGGCGACCGGTAACAGACCCAGCAACCTGATTGGCTGAAAGCAGGTAAATGTTAGCACTTATGCCGCGTATAGACGGTCGTTTTTTGTGATAGAAAAAAACGACGTTTTATGTGATGAAAAAAAACGACGTTTTTAAAACTTCATTTTTAAAAACGACGTAGCATACACACCATCGTTTTTTCAAAATGCTCTAGCAAAGCGCGGTTACGTTCAGCACGTACGACGGCACTCTGTTCCATTCAAGCTCGCTTCATAACTTGCTTCTGAGCATGCGCAGGTTTAAAAACGTTGTTTTAAACGTCCTTTTGCCCACACACTATCGTTTTAAATGACACAAAAAACGACACAAAAAATTGAAGCATGTTCGATTTTTTTTTGTCGTTTTTCAGAAGACATAAAACGACATTTTCCCCACACACAGTCATTTTAAATGACGTTTTTAAAAATGACTTTTTTTCATCACAAAAATTGATGGTGTGTACGTGGCATTAGCAAAGCGAATTCCTTCGGCCTTGCTAACATTGAGCTGAGTCAGAAGCAACGCGCAGCGTTGCGCCCGCTTCTCACTTTTTTGGACGCCTATTAGAGCAAAAGGCTCTAATCAGGTGCTTCCAAAAAACACCCCCACCGCTTTAATCCAGGTGCCTTGTGGCCAAAAAGGGGCCAGACACCTGAATAGGGGGTGTCAGCACAGACCATAGATAGATTCATGTAATGCATGAATCTATCTATGGTAATTCGAGAGTGACATGAGGGGGGGGGGGGCAGCGCTCCTGCCATGGGTGTAGGAACCCTTACAAATCTGGGGGGGACAGCATTTTTACTCGCCAGGTATATTCGTATCTCAAGCGAATAAATCAAACTATTAAAGCAATCCAGAGAGGGTAATGCGAAGAGCAAAATCCAGCAATAAAAAAATAAACCATCATAGCATTAGTAAAAATAAACCGACATATAGCATTAGTAAAAATAAACTGACATATAGCATTAGCATTTTTTAATATACAGCATGGCGGCGAGGGGGAGGGGGGTAAATGTCCTGCACTGGTCATAGTAACTCCTATTAATGTCCTGCACTGACATTAATGCATGTGTTACTATGACCACTGACCAGTGCACCCACCTGGCACTTTAAGGGTATATATACAAAGAAAAATGTGAAGGTTTTTGTTGCCAATCCCCTTAAAGCGGGAGTTCACCCCAAAAAAAAAATGTAATGTTTGCACTGACATTTTTTAATGGCTCCCCAATGCACTAAAGGAACACACCTGCATTGTAGCACTGGCACACCACAATGCATGGTAATGCACTACCCATGGCATATGTTTTCCTGACATTCCATATTGTGTACTCTCCTTTTATTCCTTATTTCTTCTGCAAGCTAAATCCCATAATAGGCCGGCATGATAAGTACCAGGAATATAGAAAACTGTGTAACTGTTGACCATATTGTTCCTTTCCTGGTGGCTCATAATGTCACATGATGCCGGCCTATTATGGGATTTAGCTTGCAGAAGAAATAAGGAATAAAAGAAGGAGAGTACACAATATGGAATGTCAGGAAAACATATGCCATAGGTAGTGCATTACCATGCATTGTGGTGTGCCAGTGCTACAATGCAGGTGTGTTCCTTTAGTGCATTGGGGAGCCATTAAAAAATGTCAGTGCAAACATTAGCAATGTGCAAAGTGCGTGATGTCAGCCTAGGTTTGCTTGATTGCTTTGGGGGCAATGTATTAGCTTATGAGGGTTGTCTTAAGTTAAGGGCTAGGCCTGACTGAGCCATTTTAAACTTGCCTTAACAGCGGCGATGGCTCCTCTAGGTGCAGCAGAGCAGCTCAGCCTCCTCCCATCAGTCCCACGATGATCCCCTCCCGGCGTGAGTGACGTCACGCCGCCAGGACGAGCGCCGGGCGGGGCTGTAAAGTGAGCAAATCATCTATTGGCTGGCGGCAAACTTTACATGTTCTGTTCCGCTCCGCTCCCGCCCCTGTTTGCCGCCAGCCAATCGGGAGCGGAGCGGAACAGAACATGTAAAGTATGCAGCAGCAGCAGCAACACAGACATGCCGCACTCACAGACACAATAGACAGTGTCATCGGCGGCGCAGGCAGCCCTGGACCACCGATCGTCTGCGAGAGGCGGCCGCGGCTCTAGTCCTTCTAACCTGGGGGGGATTTTACAATACCTGTCCCCCCCGCATTATTTCCTAGGGGGGATCCGTCCCCCCCGTCCCCCCCGGTTCCTACGCCCGTGGCTCCTGCGCCCTTAAGGACGCACCGCCACTGATTAGGACTATATTGACACCTGCAGCAGATTGCACACCCAGTGCATTTTGAACATGGTGCAGGAAATGTGCACAAAATGCAGGTTTTCTGCACCATGTTCTAGTGTAAACAAGCCCTAAATCTAGAAGTTGTGTATGCCTTATAAGGCTGCATTCACACCTGAGCGTTTTGTAGCCTGAGGCCTGAAGCTATAGAACGCTAGAGGGGAAAAAATACATTATTCTCAATGGAGATGGTTCACATCTCCACTCCAAAACGCCAAAAGCCGAACGCCTGAAGCTCAAACAAGTTCTGGACCCTTTTTTGTCGCGCGAATCGGGCTGATTTGGGCGTTTTTGAATGTTTGTATTCCCATAGAAACTAATGGAAACGCTCGATACAAGCGTCTAGCGCGACAACGAGCGTTTCTACAGGCGTTTTGTCGCTTTAATCTGTTCTGTGAAATAGAATATTCACCCAGGAAGAAGATAAAAAAAATCTACAAACATAGCAACAAATGATGAAAGAGATGAGCATTTTTCCTATTGGCTAGAAAAAAAAAAAAAAAACAACGACGAAGTTCAAAAACGTCGGACAACGCTAAATCAAAAGGTCTAAGCATTGTACCAGACTTTATTTGTTTTCCTAAAAGACGTAAGAGTACCATCTGGAGACCAATAGGCACACAGAACTGACTAATTAGACAGTGGAAAAAAGGAAAATTTATTATCATACTTACCGTAATTTTCCTTTCCTGATGGACTCCATGGCAGCCTACGTGTGGGTTAATCCCGCCTCCTCTCCAATGTGATAGGACCCCATACCCATAAAAGTTAACTCACCAATAGACTCAGTGTTCCGTAACTATCCCGACTCCATAATTTCAGGGTGGGAACTCCGTCTGCCATGGAGTCCATCAGGAAAGGAAAATTACGGTAAGTATGATAATACATTTTCCTTTTTCCTGACTGACTCCATGGCAGCCTACGTGTGGGAAATAACTAGCCAAACACACGGGTGGGTATGCTGAACAGAAATATATTTAATTTGTCCCGTCAGCCGACAAGACTGATAAACCAAAATTTACAGAAGACAGTGCTGCAGGTTCAACACAGTAATGGGACATAAAGGTGTTTATAGAAGACCAAGAGGCCGCTCTACAAATAACGTCTGGCGCCACATGACGGGCTGCTGCCCAGGAAGCTGCCATCCCTCTCGTGGAGTGAGCTGTTACCGCCTGCGGAGGAGCCAAGCCCTTTGCACAATAAGCCTGTTGTATCGTCTGGACGATCCAGGATGCGATTGTTCTTGAAGATGCCTTTTTCCCTTTGTTCTTGCCTGAATGCAGGATGAACAGGTGATCAGAACGTCTGAATGTAGATGTAACTTGAAGATATTCAGTGAGTATCTTGCCCATATCCAGAGGGTGAGTCTCATCAGAATCTGGGTTTTTAAAGGTAGGGAGAACTACTTCCTGATTCTCATGGAAAACCGACGAGACCTTCGGTTTGGAGCCCAGCATAGGTATCAGAACCACTCTGTCTGGAAAAAAAAGGTGAGAAATGGCTCCTTGTGACCCAGAAAACCGATCTCAGACACTCTCTTGGCCGAGGTGATGGCTACCAAAAAGGCTACTTTGGCTGAAAAGTTCTTCAACGAGGACGGGGAGGGCCCCGACATACTAAGTCCATTCAAAAAGTCAAGTACTAACGGGAGATCCCATTTGGGGAATCTTGGCTTCCTCAGAGGTCTCAATCTTGAGGCTCCACAGAAAAACTGTTTGATTAGTGGATGGGTTGCCCAAGGAATTCCAGAGAAGGCTGAAAGTGCTGAGATTTGAACTCTTAGTGAGCTTACAGACAGGGGTAGGTCTAGCCCTGATTGAAGAAAGCTTAGGATGTTTTGGATTTCTGGGTTCTTGAAGGAACTGCCCGCGGTTAAAGAAAATTCCACAAACTTAGACCATATTCTACCGTACACTTTATTTGTGCTTCCTTTCCTTGAGCTCATGAGGGTAGAGATCACCCGAGAGGCGCAGCCAAGGGATTCTAGCCTTTCCCTTTCAAGAACCAAACCGCTAGTTTCATTTGAGCCGGACAGGGATGGAGGAGCGTCCCCTGGGAGAAAAGGTCTGGTCTGCATGGTATTAGAATTGGGTCCTGAAGACTCAGATGGACTAGAAGAGGGAACCATGGCCTGTTCGGCCAGAATGGAGCCACCATTGTAATTTCTGCTTCCTCCGCAAGGAGTCTCTTCAGGAATTTCAGAATTATTGGGATCGGGGGAAAGGCGTACGCCCTCTGAAACCACCACCGATCCGTTAGGGCATCCGTCCCGATTGCCTGGCTGTAGTAACCCCTTGTGTAGAATTTTTTCAATTTGGCATTGTTCGGAGAAGCAAAGAGATCCACTTGGGGATTGACTCCCAGGGACAAGATCCAACGGAAGGACTGATCGTGGAGAGACCATTCGTTGACGTCCACCTGAGTTCGTGACAGGAAATCCGCCTGGGAGTTCTGAATGCCTGGAATGAAAACAGCCGTCAGGTTGACCAGGTTCACTTGGGCCCATTTCATAATGGGCTCTAATTCCTGGAGAAGGGATGAGCTCCGAGTCCCGCCTTGTCTCTTGACATATGATACTGCTGTGGTGTTGTCCATCCTTAGAATTACTGACTTTCCCTTCAGCAGTTGTGAAAAGGACTGTAGGGCACACCAGGCCGCTCGAAGCTCCAGGGTGTCCGAGCCTGGATTGTGGAGGCGAGCGTCCCACCTGCCTTGCGCCATGCTTGTGCCGCATAAGGCCCCCCAACCGGAGCCACTGGCATCTGTCGTCACTGTGACCCACGAAACTGGAGCGATGGAGTGACAATTCAGCAGATTCTTCGGTTGAAGCCACCAGAAGAGGCTGCCCCTCATTGACGTTGAAATGTGGATCCGCTGACTCATGCTCCCTGATTTCCACTGCCTGAGAAAGCCGGATTGGAAGGGACATAGCCTCCAAAGCGCCCATTTCACCATTGGTGTTGTGGATACCATTGTCCCAATGATCTTCAAGCATTGATGAGCTCTTAGGTGGCGAGTACTCAAGGCCCGGGAAATCCTCCCCTGAATTACCGGAATCTTCTCTACTGGTAGGGAGATGGTCTTCCTTACCGTGTCGAATTGAGCTCCCAGATAGGTTAGACACTGAGTTGGCTCTAGGTGGCTTTTTGCCAGGTTCAGGAGCCACCCGAATTCGGACAAGGTCGAGATGACCTGATCTCTCTGTGCCAGGAGAAGGGTTTTGTCTTGGGACAAGACCAGGAGATCGTCCAGATAATGGTACAAACGAATCTTCTTCAGCCTGATGAGGGCTACCAGTGCCAAAAGAACTTTGGTGAAGACCCGTGGGGATGTTGTTAGGCCAAAGGGTAGACATATGAACTGAAGATGTTCCTGGTTGACATAGAACCTGAGGAACTTGTGCAGCTCTGCTGCTACTGGGATGTGGAAATAGGCATCCTTTAGGTCCACAGAAATCATCCAGTCGCCCGGTTGTATTGCTTGTTGGATGGTTGATAAAGTTTCCATCTTGAACTTTTTGTGTGTTATAAATTTGTTCAGGTACGTTAAGTCTATGACTGGACGCCAGGTACCGTTCTTCTTCTGTACTAAGAAGAGAGGGGAGTACACCCCAAGAAACTGTTCGTCTTTTGGGACGTGTACCACTGCCCCTTGAATTTTCAGGAGGTGAATGTAATCTAGAAGGACCTGTCTCTGTTCCAGTGACCCTGGAAGAAGGGTGGAGATGAACTTTGGACAGGGAGGACTGGAAAAGGACCATGTGTGTCCTGAGGTCACGGTCTTGATGACCCAAAAGTCCTTGATTGAGGCCGCCCAGACGTGCCGATAAAGGAGTAGACGAGCTCCAACACGATCCGCTTGGGCGGGCGTTGTCTCAAAAAGATTTCCCTTTGTCGCGTCCAGTTGACGCTTGAGTAGTTGGAGTAGGTTTGCGGTAGGAGCCTCTACCTCTGCTCCAATTCCTTCTGTAGTTTCCGCCAGGTCTGTAAGCGCGAGCTTCCCTAGCGCGATCCGGGCTGTATCGCCGAAATTGGGGTGTTTTTCTTCCTGTCTGGCGCTTGTCCTGAGGAAGGAAACCCGACTTGCCCCCCGTGGCTTTGGAGATGGCATCATCCAGCTTGTTACCAAACAGGGTTGACCCTTCGAAGGGAATCTTGCACCAGTTCTGCTTCGATGATGGGTCAGCAACCCAGGGGCGTAGCCAGAGGGCCCGTTTCGCGGTCACAGAAGAAAGCATAATCCTAGCTAACAGGCGGATTAAGTCAACGGTGGCTTCACCCAGGAATGCGACCGCCAGTTTTAGCTCTGCCGTAGCTGAGTTCTTAGCTAGTTCTTCAGAGACGCCTTTGAGGAAAGAATCAACGTTTTCTGTCCAGGCTTCCATGGCCTTTGATAATGCCGCTAAAGCTAGAGCCGGTTTGCACGCTGTGCCCGCAAGGCCATAAATTCTTCTGAGGTCCTGGTCCATTCTTCTGTCCAGGCCATCTTTGAAAGAGACGGAGTCAGCAATAGGTAAAGTGACATGTTTAGCCAGTCTCGTTACTGCCGCATCTACTAGAGGAACATTCTCCAAATGTTTGACCTCCTCCTGCTTGAAGGGATAGAGCCTTGAGGCTTTGTTAGCCATGGAAGATTTCTTGTCCACCTTGCTCCATTCCTCTTCAAAGATACCCTTCAGTTCAGACAGAAACGGGAACGTAGGGCGTTCTTTTCCCAAGCGCTTAAAATATTTTTTCTGCTTGGCTGGAGAAGCAGGTTGTTCCTCCCATAAGAGAGCCTCCTTAATCGCTTTGACGAGTGGCGTCACCTGCGTGAAGTCAAATTCTAAGCCTTCTTCATCACTCTCTAGGTCACCCTCAGGAAAAGCCGGAGTGGAGGCTTGAGGCCGGGAAGGACCTGGATCCTCTAGGATCTCCAAGTTTGGGGAAACAGACCCGTCAGTGTTGGTCTGAATCTGCGTGTGGGGCATGTTCTCTCTTAGAGTTCGTTGAACCACACGTTCCACCAGAGACTCGATACAATGACCTTCAGTCTCTTTTTCCCTGACCGCATGGGCGTAGCATCGGTCGCATAATGACTTGCCCTCCGGGACACGAGTGTCACATCCCCAGCAGGCTCTGCGATCAGAGCGACTATCATGGCGGTGGGAGCGGTGTCTTGAGGAGGAATGTGAGCTTCTCCTCCGGTGGGAAGAAGTAGAAGGAGATCTATGTTTGGATCTCGACTTGGAAGATGAGTGGCAATGACTAAGCACTGACGCCAGTGCGAAACGTTGGCCATACTGATTTTTGTGGGCTTGCAGTGACTGTATGCACAGTTGAAAATAAAGACATCTCTTTTAAAGAAAATTTTGGAGTGCGGCTGTCCAGCTTTTGTTCTTTTGTTTTTTTGCTATTACCGCATTGCCAGCACCCTGGTGGTTCAACAACCCCTGATCATCACGAGGCTCACCTGGAGCGGTGAGAATTCTGTCTGTGTGTCTGCGACATTCGGCTCTGGATTAGAAGGGCTAGAAAAACATTTAGGGAAAAGTGAGTCAACACCCATGGATTGTGACTAGCAACCCCTAGCCCTGATCCCTTTCCAGCACATACCTTGTGCGTGAGGGCTGGCCGCCTGTAGACGGTGACTGGTCCATATTTTTCTGGACCTGCGTACAGTGGATGACAATTCGGAACCAACAAGGAACCTATGGTGCCGAATAAAAAAGTATAAGAAATAAAAGTATGCTGTCCCCTTAAGAAGAAATTCTCTGCTAATTACTGCTTTCTCTCTTTTTTTTTTTTTTTTTACAAACACAAATAAATAAATAAATAAATGTAACTAATTAAAAGATAGTTCATTTAGACAAAACAATTGAATATAATTAAATAAATGCAGATAGACATAAGTAAAATAGCAGAGCATGGTAAAATCAATGTTAGCCAGAAGTAAAGAACCATTCACTGACCTGGCAACCAGAGGGGAGACACCCAGACACTCAGCTGCTCACCTGAAGGGAAACCCAATGAACACAGGCGAGCAGCTGATTTTAAATCACCCGCCGGTGACGTCACACGTCCTCCACGAACGCACCTGCGCAGTGGATCGCGATCCCACGGCGCCTGCGCGGCCGCCGCGGGAACCAACGGACTGCGCATGCGCGACCAAGCCTCGCTCTGAGGGTGGATACGGCGCATGCGCGGGGCACTAGCGATGGGAATCAGGAAGTCAGAGGCGTGCTGGAACGCAGAAGCGCTCCAGCCGCCATACAAACATAGACAGACAACACAGAGGCAAATATAAACCGCTGCCATGGAGGAATATAGAGAAAAGGGACCTTGCCAGCCGATCCTAGATGTCTTCAGCACACGCCACAGCCACAACCAAATGTGCTGGGAAGCTCTCCACCTGCCCATGGCTGGGATCCGAGCTGCACCGCTTAAAGTGTGCCCTTTTCCATTCCTTGAAGAAACGATTTAGATCCATGGAGGAGGAAAAAAAAGGAACACTGAGTCTATTGGTGAGTTAACTTTTATGGGTATGGGGTCCTATCACATTGGAGAGGAGGCGGGATTAACCCACACGTAGGCTGCCATGGAGTCAGTCAGGAAATATTATTTGCTGTATTTCTGTCCTGGGCATTCCAGCACTCTGTAATTCCGTGTTCTGGTGTCACTGAGACAGGAAGAAAATCTCCAACATTAGGGACACAGTCAGCAATAAGAACTTGACAGATGTTCTTGCTCTTCCCCACTCTTTTGAAAATTACAATAAAATGTCTGGAGTTCAGCTTTAAAGGGCCTTGAAAAAGAATTCATACCCCCTTGAAGTTTTCCAAATTTTGTTATGTTACAACCAAATACGTAAATGTATTTTATTAGGATTTTATGTGATAAACCAACACAAAGTGGCACATAATTGGGAAGTGGAAGGAAAATGATAAATGGTTTTCAATTGTATTTACAAATAATTATCTGAAAAGTGTGGTGTGCATTTGTATTCAGCCCCCCTGAGTCAGTACTTTGTAGAACCTCCTTTTGCTGTAATTACAGCTGCAAGTCTTTTTTGGGGATGTCTCTACCAGCTTTGCACATCTAGAGAGTGACATTTTTGCCCATTCTTCTTTGCAAAATAGGTCAAGCTCTGTCAGATTGGATGGAGAGCGTCTGTGAACAGCAATTTTCAAGTTTTGCCACAGATTCTCAATTGGATTTAGGTCTGGACTTTGACTGTTCCATTCTAACACATGAATATGCTTTGATCTAAACCATTCCATTATAGCTTTGGCTGTATGTTTAAGGTTGGTGTCCTGCTGGAAGGTGAACCTCTGCCCCAGTCTTAAGTCTTTTACAGACTCTAACAGGTTTACTTCTAAGGCCTTGTACACACGGCCGAGTTTCTCGGCAAAAACCAGCAAGAAGCTTGTTGGTTTTTTTTTTTTGCTGAGGAAACCGGTCGCGTGTACACTTTTCAACGAGGAAACCGCCGAGGATCTCGTCGGGCCAAAAATAAAGCATGTCTTCTTTTTCCCCGACGGCAATGGGAAAAGTTGGCTCGCCGAGATCCTCGGCGGCTTCACAAGGAACTCGACGAGCAAAACGATGTGTTTTGCCCGTCGAGTTTCTCGGCCGTGTGTACGAGGCCTAAGATTGTCCTGGATTTGGCTCCATCCATCTTCCCATCGACTATGACCAGCTTCTCTATCCCTGCTGAAGAAAAGCATCCCCACAACATGATGCTACCACCACCATGTTTTACGGTGGGGATGGTGTGCAGTGGTAGTTTTCCGCCACACATGGCATTTTACTTTTAAGCCAAAAAGTGTTACATTTTGGTCTCATCTGACCAGAGCACCTTCTTCCACATGTTTGCTGTGTCCCCCACATGACTCCTCGCAAACTGCAAATGGGACTTCTTATGGCTTTCTTTCAACAATAGCTTTCTTCTTGCCACTCTTCCATAAAGGCCAGATTTGTGGAGTGCACAACTAATAGTTGTCCTGTCTACAGATTCTCCCACCTGAGCTGTGGATCTCTGCAGCTCCTCCAGAGTTACCATGGGCCTCTTGGCTACTTCTCTGATTAATACTATCCTTGTCTGGCCTGTCAGTTTAGGTGAAACGGCCATGTCTTGGTAGGCTTGCAGTTTCACTCTTTCCATTTTCGGATGATGGATTGAACAGTGCTCCGTGAGAGGTTCAAAACTTGGGATATTTTTTTATAACCTAACCTTGCTTTAAACTTCTCCACAACGGCGATGGAGGAGATGAACGAGCACCGCTGCTGGGGCTTCGATCTCAGTTAAGTAATACATAATGAGCTAGTATGCTATGCATACTAGCTCATTATGCCTTTTTCTTGTAGGGTTTTTTTTTCTGATTTTTTTTTAAAGCGGGTTTACTTCCTCTTTAAAGGAACCTATTTAGAAAATAAAAAAACAACCTTTACAACCCATTTAAACTAGACTACATAGGGAAGTGGCATTTTTCCTTTGAAAATTGTTGTTTAGTTTTGGATAGAGCTTCATTGCTGCCCTTTTTTCCTATGTGAGTAAAGGAGAAAGAGTAGCAGTATACACACTCATTGGATATTTACTGGAATCTCTTGTTTTATATCACTCTGTTATAATATTCTTCTGTATATGTTTGCTTGAAATGTAGATGCTCCTTATTGATATCATATTGGGGGAATGTAAGGTTGCCACCATATTATTGTGTTTTGTTTTCCAACTTTCTTTTTTGTTTTTTTGTTTTTATAAAACCACAAAACTTCTAATAAAAAGCGATTTGATTAAAACAATTGATATGAACTCAAATGAAACCCTAATAAATTTCTGATATGGAGTGTTGGGGTAATGATATGCAGAGTATAATGCCGCGTACACACGACCGTTTGTCATAACAAGAAAAATGCAATTTTTTAAATTGGTCATTAAAAACGATTGTGTGTAGGCTCCAGAGCATTTTTCTTGACGTGAAAAATGGGCATTAAAAATTTAGAACATGCTCTACTTTTTCTCGTAGTTTTTCACATCGTCGTTTTTCACGTTGTGAAAACGGTCGTGTGTAGGCTTTAACGACGGGAAAAAAAACACGCATGCTCAGAAGCAAGTTATGAGACGGGAGCACTCATTCTGGTAAAACTAGCGTTTGTAATGGAGATAGCACGTTCATCACGCTGTAACAGACTGAAAAGAGCGAATCGTCTCTCAACCAAACTTTTACTAACACAAAATCAGCAAAAGCAGCCCAAAGGGTGGCGCCATCTGAATAGAACTTCCCCTTTATAGTGCCGTCGTACGTGTTGTACGTCACCGCGCTTTGCTCAAGCATTTTTTTTTCACGATCGTGTGTATGCAAGGCAGGCTTGACAAGAATCACGTCGAGAAAAAAAGGCGTTTTTTTTCATGACATTAAAAACGGTTGTGTGTACGCTGCATTAGAGTTAGATAATCAGCACTAACTACTAATAGCTTCAGAACACTCTACTCCTAATTAGTGGCTTTATTAATAGGGCAATGTAAAGAACAATGGGCCATATTCAGATACAATTACGTTGCTCCACGGCAGCGTAACGTATCTGATTTACGTTACACCGCCGCAGGTTTACAGCGTAAGTGCCTGATTCTCAGAACTCTTACCTGTAAACTTGCGGCGGTGTAACGTAAATGCGCTCGGCGCAAGCCCGCCCAATTCAAATGGGGCGGGCACCATTTAAATTAGGCGCGTTCCCGCGCCGAACGTACTGCGCATGCTCCGTCGGGTAAATTACCCGACGTGCATTGCGCTAAATGACGTCGCACGGACGTCATTTGTTTAGACGTTAACGTAAATGGTGTCCAGCGCCATTCACGGACGACTTACGCAAACGACGTGGTTTTTTAAATTTCAACGCGGGAACGACGGCCATACTTAACATGGCTTAGAACAACTAGGGCTCAGCCCTAATTTTACGTGGCGTAACTCGGCGGAAACGACGTAAAGTTAGATCGACGGGCAGCGCGGACGTTCGGTAATCGCCGTAACTAGTCATTTGCATATTCTACGCCGACCGCAATGGCCTCGCCACCTAGCGGCCGGCCTAGAATTGCATCCTTAAGATCCGACAGTGTAATTCAATTACACCTGTCGGATCTTAGGGCTAGCTATGCGTAACTGATTCTATGAATCATTCGCATAGTTAGGACGGCCGTAACACAGAGATACGACGGCGTATCAGGAGATACGCCGTCGTATCTCTTTTGTGAATCTGGCCCAATGTTAGTGTGCAGTGTGTAATTACCCATAGCAACAGATCAGAAAACTCTTAATAAGGCTGACTACAGTAGGCTGCTCTTTGCGCACAAGCAATGCACCTTGCACTGTCTTCCTGAATAAGCATGTGTCTAATAAACACTGAATAAACCAGGAAACACAATATGCACATACAATACTGTCTGTAAAGTTAAGTACATATCAACAATAATGAAGATAGAAGGTTTAGTTTGGATCCCTTCTGCAGAAAGAAACTGCATTGCACCAGTCTGGATATATTCTGCAACTTGTGAAGGGAATTACTGAGTCTACGTAACACAAGATTTGTAAGAGGAGGCTGAAGACAGCACATTCAGTTGCTTGGCATCCATCCTTCTGTCCCTGACAGAAACCCTTTAACCCCTTGTATGGTTTGAAACGGCTCAAGGCTCTCAGATCAGTGATATAAACTCTGAAAGATTAATTCAATTTACTCAAATGTAAAATTACACATAGGAACAAATACAAAATACGATTTTACAAATGTTTGGTTCCTTAATGGGACCTTCATCAAATGTTATTTTGAGTAGTGTTGGACTATGTAACTTTTATGTGAAAAAAAAAGCAATTAACCACTTCACCTCTGGAAGATTTACCAGCCTTCATGACCAGGCCATTTTTTGCGATACGACACTGCATTACTTTAACTGACAATCGCACGGTTGTGCAATGCTGTACCCAAATAATATGTTTGTCCTTTTTTTCCCCACAAATAGAGCTTTCTTTTGGTGGAATTTGATCAACTATGTGGTTTAATATTTTTTGCGCTCTAAACAAAAAAAGACAACAATTTTGAAAAAAAATAAAACGATATTTTTTACTTTCTGCTATAAAACATACCCAATAATTCAAATAAATATATATGTATATATGGGATAATTTTTTTTTACTCGTTTTTTTGTAAGTTTACTAGTAATGGCAGCGATCAGTGACTTTTAGCGGGACTGCGATATTGTGGCAGACAAATCAGACACCCCTGACACTTGACACTTTTTGGTGACCAGTGACACTAATACAGTGATCAGTGCTAACAAATATGCACTGTCATTGCACTAATAACACTGGCTGGGAAGGGGTTAACATCAGGGACGATCAAAGGGTTAAATGGGTGCCTACGTTGTGCTTACTAACTGTGGGGGAGGTGTTTTTACTAGGGAATGGTAAAGATCCGTGTTCTTGCCTAGCAGAAACACAGGATCAGTACACACCCCTCTCACAGAACAGCGGTCTGCCTTGTTTACATTGGCAGACTGCTGTTCTGCCTGTGTCCTGAACGATTGGCGGGTCCCGGCGGACATCGAGCCTGCCGGACTGCTGATTGTTTCCTGTTGAAATTGGACAGGATCCCTGTCGGCGCTCGTGCGTGCCCTAGACCTGTGACACCCCTTTTGCTGGTACAATTCATTGCTTTGGTGGAGAAGGGCCTTGCTAACACCTGAGATGTGATTGTAGAGCCTAATCTCCCCTGGAGCAGCATGTGAAATATTTGACATTGGAGGGCTTTGCATGCAGTTGGCTGTATGGCCAGTTGTACCCCGGGAACACAACCCAGATGTTTCCAAGCCTGTACATCTGTCTAAATGGTAGTGTTTGCCTGCACTAAACTTGGCTAGAGATACCTAGCAAAAGAATGCATAGCCTGAGGATAATCATACTTGACTCAATAAATTCTCTGTGAGACTCATTCAAACATTTTTGGTGATAGCTGTGCAATGCAGGGGTTAACAAATGGATAGGGGTTGATTTACTAAAGGCAAATAGACTGTGCACTTTGTAAAGTGCAGCTGCACTCTTTAAAGGGACACTAAAAGTTCCCATTAAAAAATAATTTTTAAAAAAACAAACATGTCATACTTACCTCCACTGTGCAGCTCGTTTTGCACACAGTGGTCTCGATCCTTGTCTTCTGGGGTCCCTTGGCGGCTGTCTTGGCTCCTCCCCGCATCAGCTAACCCCCTTCATGGGAAGAGCTCTCCCAAGGGGCTTAGTTTGCGGGCGTAGCCGCCGACTGTATCACACGACCCCACCCCCCGGCACGCTGCGTCATTGCATGTGATTGACAGCAGCACAAGCCAATGGTTGTGCTGCTATCAATCTAGCAAATCTAGCCAATTGTCGGCCAGATTCCGAAGAGAAAAAGGATGCTGGGGGACGCACACAGCAGATTCGGGGTCAGGTAAGTAAAACGAGGGGGGACAGGGGGGCCATCATTGCCAGTTTTTTTTTTCACCTTAATGCATAGAATGCATTAAGGTGACAAAAAAAACTTTTACAACCCCTTTAAGAGAAGTTGCTCCAGAGCTTAGTAAATGAGCAGAAACTCTGATGACTTTCCTCTCACATGATTGGGTATTCTTCTGAAGCTTTACCTCATTTTCTAAGCACTGGAGCAACTGCCCTTGCAGAGTGCAACTGCACTTCGCAAAGTGCACAGTCAATTTGCTTTTAGTAAATCAACCCCATGATGAGGCGAACTTCCAAGCACGTTCTACTGCAAACAGAAATTTGCCTGATTGCTGGTTGTTCTTTTTTCATCAAGCCTTTTATTCTAAGTGCCCTGTTCCTTCACTGCAGTCAGGATGGAGTCAGAATGGGAGTTTGAATAATGCAGAGATAAGAGCAAAGGGCCAGATTCACCAAAGAGATACGACGGCGTATCTGCTCATACGCCGTCGTATCTCTGTTTCTATCTATGCGACTGATTCATAGAATCAGTTACGCATAGATAGCCAGAAGATCCGACAGGTGTAATTGTTTTACACTGTCGGATCTTAGGATGCAATACCGCAGCCGCCGCTGGGGGGAGTTTGCGTCGTAAACCAGCGTCGGGTATGCAAATTAGGAGTTACGGCGATTCCTGACGGATTTTCACGTTCGCTACGTCGCCATTAGTCTAGTTTCCCGTCGCAAAGTTAGTCAGTTTTTTTTGGTGCCTTAACTTTCCGCAGCAATCGTATTGCTGTATAAAGTATGGCCGTCGTTCCCGCGTCAAAATTAAAAAAATAACGACGTTTGCGTAAGCCGTCCGGGAATACGGAATTACGATACGCGCGTCGCCGTTCGAAAAAATGACGTCACGGCGCGCAAAGCACGACGGGAATTACGGAACGGAGCATGCGCAGTAGGTCCGGCGCGGGAGCGTGCCTAATTTAAATGGCACACGCCCATTTGAATTGGCCCGCCTTGTGCCGGAGGCCACCGGCGTAGGTTTTCATCGCAAGTGCTTGGTGAATCAGGCACTTGCGATGAAAACTTGCGGCGGTGTAACGTATCTACAATACGTTACGCCGCCGCAGTTCTACGTGAATCTGGCCCACTGTTGGGATATTTCTATCACTGTCAATAAGAGACCTCTCTATGGCTAACCAAATGCTGGCCAAACACGTGTCAATTTTTCAAACACTTTTATCCAGCTTTTTATTTTAGAACAGAAACATGGATCAACCTACCACTATCAGTTAATAATAAAACCTTCAGACAGCTAAAAGAGTTAGTGGTAGGTTGTCTCAACTCAAAAGTTTGCTAAAAGTAGTTGAATTTGTTTGAAAATTGCGATGTGCAGGGCCAGGACTATGCTGATCATAAACAATTTGATGTGGCGATCAAACATTTAATTCTATTTTTTTGTCAAAAATCACAAACAAATTAAAGCCATAAAATGGTGCTTTTAATTGAGCGCAATAAGAAGAAATTAAAAATAAACGTTATCAAATGCAACAGCAAAATTTGATTACTTTCTACAAGATTGCTACCATCCTTTCCCATTTCAATTCCATTTAATTAAATTGCAATTTTTTCTTCTTTATTGAAGCTGTAACATTTTTTCCAAGTTTTGACCTCTCAATTGATTATATTCTGGTGGGCCATCAGACTTGTGTGGTTGATTGCTAAGGGGCAGATCCACAAAGATCTGCCTATCTTTAGGCAGGCGTAGCGTATCTAAGATACACTACGCCGCTGTAACTTACTTTTTCTTCTTGTGAAACCTCAAAGAATCTGCGTGGTAAGTTACGGCGGCGTAGTGTATCTATTGCGGCGTAAGGGCGCACAATTTAAAATGGGAGTGATGGGGGCGTGTTCTATGCAAATACGTTGTGACCCGACGTAAACAACGTTTTTTTTTAACGGCGCATGCGCTGTCCTTAAAATATCCCAGGGTGCATTGCGACAAAGTACGCCGCAAGGACGTCATTGGATTCGACGTGAAAGTAAATGACGTCATATTCCTATTCACGAACGACTTACGCAAACAACGCAAAAAAATTAAAATTAGACGTGGGAACGACGGCCATACTTAACATTGAGTACGCCACCATATAGCAGCTTTAACTATACGCCGGAAAAAGCCGAATGGAAACGACGTAAAAAAATGCGACGGCCGCTCCAATGTTCGTGGATCGTCGGAAATAGCTAATTTGCATACTCGACGCGGAAACGCCACCTAGCGGCCGCCGAAAAATTGCATTTAAGATCCGACGGCGTACTAAGACGTACGCCTCTCGGATCGATCCCAGATGCCGTTGTATCTTGTTTTGTGGATACAAAACAAAGATACAACGCAGGAAATTTAAAATTACGCCGGCGTATCAATAGATACGCCGGCGTAATCCTTTTGTGGATCTACCCCTAAGTCTCTGGCAATTCATTTCAATCATATTTGCAATTTTCCATGCATTGAAATTGCCTGAAACTGGCAGGTGCATGGCCAATTCTAGGGTTTGTGCACATAGGCATTTCTCTAGGATCTTGTAACAATCTATAGACAGATCCATTCAGTGCTTTTGCAATGTACTTTTAGTTTCATAAAACCGTATTTAGGAATATCAGGAAAACACTTGTGTACATCAGCTTGAGAGCTGACCATTGAAGGGCCAAACTCTCAAAATCAACAGTTGATGGAGAGAGATATACCTTGTAGTGATAATGCGACTGCCAAACTTGCTGCAACCTTTCTCTCTGCAGTGACAAGCAAACGACAAAGGCACATACAAAGTGAAGGTTTGATTTGTCTATTTTGAAACGTTCATAGAGACATTTCAGAAAATGACAACCTTACTAAGTGCAATGTTGGTTGTGTTTTTGCATACTGTATATGTATGTACACAAACATGCATGCAATAAATAATTTCACAGCTAAAGGGTAATTATTTTTCTTTACCAAGTACTAATTTATTGGCAGATTATATACAAGAACTACATTATTTTATCAGCATGCTGGAAATGGAGCACTTGTATAACTATTTTCTATCTAGATGAAATTGCATACTTAAAATGTTTGTTACCCCAACAGTTCATATTCCTGATATGTGCCTGCTGTACCATGTACTTGTATGAGAAATTATCATGTTTTCCTTGTATTGCGTTCTTTATGCGAAATCCTTGGTGTTCCTGCTATTCCCCTTGCTTTCCTATTAAAAACTGACTACACTAAGCAGGAGAGCACATCGTGGTCAGTTCTCTAGCTATGCTTTGTACCCTCCTCCGACGATTAGACTTTTCCTGACACATCCATTCACTGGCAAGCTCAGTGTGCTGCTGCTTCTCCTCCCCCAGCTCTCATGCAGCTGAGAACAGAGGGAAAAAAGGGAATAAAGGTATTTATCATTTTTTTTATATGTGTACAAATATTTTGCATTTCATTTCTATTTTAAACTGAATGTCTTGTTTTTTAAGGTGAACGTTTACAATCACTTTAACTGGTTTAGGCCGGGTTCACACCTATGCGAATTGAATGCGCGTTTCCCTGCATTCAATTTGCATAGCAGGAGAATGTGACTGGCTCTCTATGGAGCCGGTTCACATATCTCTGAAGCGGGTCCAGTGCGGTGTGCCGGAAAAATGCGGCCTTTTTTGGTGCGTTTTAGGTTTGATTCCAGCCCAAAATTCAGGCTGAAATCGGACCAGAACTGGTGAAACAGCACGCACCGGACCCCTGCTGTGAGCCACATGCGGGGATGGTGTGAACCCGGCCTTAGGCCCCCTCTCTACTTACACATTCTACTGCAAAATGTTGTACCTGAGGCCTCGTACACACGACCGAGAATCTCGTAGTAAATGAAACGTTGTTTTCCTCGACGAGGTTCTTGTCAGGCTTGTCAAGAATCTTGTCAAGCTTTCTTTGCATACACACTTTCAAGACAAAATCTCGTCGTTCTCAAACGCGGTGACGTACAACGGCACTATAAAAGGGGAAGTTTGATTCCACTGACACAATCATTGGGGCTGCTTTTGCTAATCACATGTTACTGCGTGTTAAGTAAAAGTTTGGTAAAAGATGATTCGCACTTTTCAGTCTGTTACAGCGTGACGAATGTGCTATGTCCATTACGAACGCTACTTTTACCGAAGGTGCGCTCCCGTCTCATACTTTATTCTTAAAAATACGCGGGTTTCTAAGCATACACACGAATGTGTTTCTCATTGTAAACCAGCCCGACGAGAAACACGACCAGGAAATTGAGACTCCCGACGAGAAAAAAGAGAACATGTTCTCTTTTTTTCTCGTCGAGATCCACGACAGTTTTCTCGACAAAAAACATACACACAACCGTTTTTCTTGGCAAAAATGCTCTGCCAGCATTTTTCTTGATGGATTTTGCTGAGGAAAATGGTCGCGTGTACGAGGCCTTTCTTGCATTGCATTAAGGCAGCCAATTGATTGATTTAGAATGGGCTGCCAGTACATGGCATGAAAACAAAAAACTGGACCTACACCTTATTTTTAATGCAACGCACAGTGTGTGCATTATGGTGCATGCAGTGCAGGTCTATGGACACTTAATACACTGGGGTTAATTTACTAAAACTGGAGAGTGCAAAATCTTGTGTAGCTGTGCATGGTAGCCAATCGGCTTCTAACTTCAGCTGCTTGGAATCTGATTGGTTTCTATGCAGAACTTCAGCAGATTTTGAACTCAACAGTTTTAGCAAATCAATTCCACTGTGCTTTAGACTGCCATTCTTAATTAATGTCATATATACATTGTATATATATCAAATAACTAATTTTCAATCAATCAAAATGAATCTATCACTGATATTTGATCAGTAGCCAGGGATCTGACTATTTGCTTTGAATTTTTTGGAATGTCATACATCATCGTTGCTCTTTGTGTGGCTTTACTATGTAAACCTTTCTCTGCAGTAGCACATTATGTTCCATAAAACCTTCGGTACAGTGAAACAGAAAGAAACGTGTTGAGTGTACTAACCCCCAAAGCAATTAACCAGGAATCCCCCTTTCTCCCCATTTTTCTAAAAGCTCTAACGTAATAAAAGCTGAAATCTGATTGGCTGCTTTGGGTCACTGCTCTTTACACTCTCTTAATAATAAGCCTTGATGCTGTACTCAAGTCGCTAAACTGTAAACCTCTTAAAACTCCATCACCCCTTAATTGCTTTGGGAAAGTTTTCTCAAAAGGATTTTTGCTTCTTGATGGTAAATGGTGATGTTCCTATTTCCTGCATGCAGAAATCTTACACTCACAGGGTATTTTTTTTATATATCTAGTCACTTATCTTGTTGCGTTTGCAAATATCATATGTATTCTCTCGAGATAAAAATAGTGCTAGATGATTAGTTAGGCAAGTTCACTTGACACCATTCCCTATCCGTGACGCTGGGACCTAAGATCTGTATATGGTATGCAACTTAAAGTATATATAAATGGGGCTTGCCCTGAGGGGGACACTCAGCAAGCACTCCACTGCCAAACAGGTCTCCTCTCTGCCCAGCCTAAACCACCACAAGGTAAGCAGCTAAGATGCAGACACATGGGACACATCAGACCAAGGGATTGCAGCAGCCCAAGGGAGAGAAGATTTGGACACAGAACTCAAGGAATATCATAATAAGGGGAATATTATACAGAAGCATAACCTCTGGAAGTGGAAGAAAAAAAAGCTTTATTACTCCTCAAGATTATCGTTTAAATAGTCATTAAGTCATTTATTTAAAAAAATTAGAAGATAAAAATTATTTACAAACTGAATATACAAATTACTTAAAAAAAAGAATATTAATAACAGCCTTTCTTTCTTCACTCACTATCTTTGCATTTTATTTTATAAATGAAGAGTGAAGGTGAAAAAAAATTTGATTTGAGTTTTTAAGTGCCCATAGACCAAATGCAATGGACATTTTGATACCAGACATTCTTTATTGGGGAACATTTAAGGATTTTCATTTTAATTAATAACTAGTTTAATGCAAACCTTTTCATTTACAGAACAAACATGTCTAAGATCACTGACATTCTCTCCCAGAAGGACATTGAGGCCGCACTTGAGAGTGTGAAGGGTAAGTTAAAGATTAATACTTAATCCAGAAAACCATTCCCATTTAATAATACAGAGCTGTACTGGTATGTACAGCTAGCTATCTAGGCTGTTATTTATACCATAACAGTACCATGCCTATTCAATAACAGGACTACAAGTAAATTAACAATTCAACAGAAATGATTACAGTAAATTGAAATGTGGCTAATATAGAATACCACAGTTTGTATGTAAATATTGTTTTTTTTGTATTGCACTACTACTAAACTTGTGTATATATTCACTTATGGGGCTTGATTTACTAAAGGCAAGTAGGCTCTTTGCAAGGAATACCCAATCACATACAAGGAATATATATATATATATATATATATATATATATATATATATTTCTTACTTGCATAACTGGATGATGGAAGCGAGCAGAGCTTCACTTTGTACTTGCAAAGTGAAAATGTCCTTGTAAATAAACAGCCTACTTGCTTTTAGTATATCAACCCCACAATCTACAACTGCAATTACAAGTAAGTAGACCAACTGCAAGTAGAGTGTGCATAGCAAAACATATTTTAACTAAAGCATGAATTCTACCACAAAAACTTAGTGTGTATGTGTATGATATATATATATATATATATATATATATATATATATGTATATAAGGAATTCTTCCTTATGCTAAATGCATCTTTAAATGCTTTAAATTACTTTTATTAGCAATAAATAAAACACATAAAATAAAAAAAAAACTATAGAAAATAGGCCAGATTTCAGATCACCCACATGTTTCTGTTTAGTAAAATGAATTTTGCATTTAGAGATAGAAAATGTTATATTTATGCTGTCTTGCTTTTCTTTCAGCTGAAGGTTCATTCACTTACAAAACCTTTTTCCAGAAGGTTGGCTTGGCCGGAAAGAGTGCAGGTGATGCCAAGAAAGTATTCGAAATTCTTGACATGGACAGGAGTGGATTCATTGAGGAAGAAGAACTTAGGTAAACACTTTTTGGATTCAAATACAGTCGGTCACTGGGGCATTAATTATGTTAGTAGAGATATAAAAATCTGAAACCAAACAGATGTAACAGTCTGTCTTTTTAAATAATATTTGTTATAGGTGGGCATTAGACCTAATTTACCCACTGAATTCAGTGTTGGCCCATGTCTGTAGACCTGGTAACTTGAAAGCTTGATGCTGGGTGCTGAGAAAAGAGAGTTAGCGGGTGATTCAACATTGGTTTAAAGAAAATTAATATTTAAATGTTTTAAGCCCAATAGTGTTGTAATGGTAAATATAAAACCTTACAGATTTTTTGTTTTCTGTTGTGTAACATGCCATTATTTATTTATTTTTTCTTTGTTCGATGCCAGCCTTTTCCTCCAGAACTTCAATTCTAAAGCCAGAGCTCTGAGCAGTGCTGAGACTGCAGCTTTCCTGAAGGCTGGTGACTCTGATGGAGATGGCAAGATTGGAGTAGAAGGTAAGCTTTTTATCTTAGTTCACAATACTCATATAACAAATTGAATTGCTGTGGTATTGTGATGGTGCTGCCAAGCTGTCAAATTTAGTGAAGGCCACTCTTAAAACCGAGGTCAGAAGTTATCTGAAAATGCTTCTGCATCAATGCTCTCTACAACAAAATTGAGTAACAGTATTTAGTCTAAATATGCTGCTATAAAAATAGTTAAGCTTCAAACTATAGTTGAGTTAATACCACTGGTTCCAGGACCTACTTTATAAACACATTCCATATGTAACGAATAAACTAAAAAAAGAATAAACTATAAAGTTTACTGAAGGTGTGTTGTTGGGACCAGTGAAGTTGATGGCACTGTTTCCACCAGCACCTCTACATAAATGATGCTTTTACACATCTGTCAGCTGTCCTTTTATGTTGGGCTGGTCCTGAAATGGGAGGGGCTTTTAAAATGGGGCAATTTTTCTAAACTTAGACAAGCTGGGTGCAGAGCTTATATGAACTCTGGCTGGGATTAATATATCATTTTTTTGTTAAAATTTCGAGGGGTATGCTATTAATTCAACTAATATGCCAACATAACAATAAATAATTAAACCATAAACTCTTCTTAAATGTAGGTGCTGCTCTTTTAGTAGCTAAGTGTAAAACAGCACTAATAGAATCGTTTTTTTTTTTCTATTCTCTAATACTGAAATCTTGTTTTGCCTTACATTTTTTTTTTATAATTATTAATGATATAGCTATATTCCATATTTCATACAGTTTATGTTCGAATGTAAGAGTTGTTTTGGTTAATGACGCACTTCCTGATCAACTCTTCACACATTTTGTTAAGTTACTATTTCAGGTTTCTTTTTAATGTCTCTTAACTAGTTTAAGGTGCTTAAGGCAATATAACTTTTTTAAGGAACTATAAGCTTTTAGAAGGATCAAGAAATTGAATATTTCCTAAAATTAAAAATGTTTTATTTATGACTTAGTTGCAGTGATAGGCAAACATTTTAGGGGCTATTATTAATTGTTTTACTTTGTTTTACATTCCAGAATTCCAGGCTCTGGTGAAGGCATAAACAGCCCAAGACCAAAAGACTTCAAGAACGGAACCCTCACTTTTCACCCAACAGACACCTCATTCACGGCTGGCACTTATTTGTGCATTTTTATACTGTCTCATGGCATTGGTAAAATGCCTGTATGTTAACTCTTTTTGGGACTATTGAAAAATCTAACAATGTACAGGTATTCTGCTCACTCAATGTTACGTCTTAAGTGTTCATGGATGGCGCATAGTGATCTTGACCAATCACAATGTTGAAGCTGTGGCTGGAAGTTGGAAAAACAAAAATAAAAATTATTTAAATAAAAAAATTGTTTGACAATTCATTTTCCTTTTTTTATTATTGTAACAAAAAACAAATACACTGAAAATTCTGCAGAATTTCGTAATTTTAAAGCATGTTTTGGTTGACAAGCAGGGGTTATACAAATTATATGTGATTATAGTTATCTAATTCCAATTTCATTGCTAGGCAAACTTACGTCTTACCATTTAAAAATAAACTTAAACTACTTAATTCACAAACATAAAACGATTTATTTCAAATCATTTTTATACATTTATAGTATTTTATTTATTATTTTTATTTTATTTATTTAACTGTGTTCATTACCAAGGTCTACTATTACTACTACATTTGCTACTACCACTATTTTACAACTTTTATTTACAAAAATAAAGATATTTAGTATCTTTTACATTTCTGAGATTTCATTTTGCAGCTCCTATTAAAAATTAGAGAACCTAAGAAGATACTCCTAAATAAAAATGACCTCATGTTTTTACAATAGCTTTACTTACTACAAGCTATCGCATAACATGAACACAGTGTGGAAAGCCAAGAGCAATCTTAACATTTTGTTCGGCTCCCTTGACTACTGGCTGCTGACTCTAAGATGTAATCCAATATAATTGCTGAAGCCACAGTACTTGTTTCCCATAATGTTTGAGATCACATTTCTAGGGAAGTACTAGTTACTTTTAAATGTTTATACCTTTTTTTATTGGGTTTTATATAAAAAACAAAGGATTCTGGTTAGGATTTGAAGTTTGCCTCATTCATTCTGTAGACAACTATGGGGATGTTTAAAAGCATGAAAAGTTATACCCATGTGAAAACCTATATTCATATTATTTTTTTTATTTCTTCAAAATATTAGTATATCAGCTTAGCTTTAAAATTAATTTAACTTTAAACATTATTTTAACGCAGTGGTAATGTGTAAAGTTTAAGATTCTTGGTTGAGACCGGTACATGTAACATACTTAATTGAGCAGATGTGTTACAGTCCACATTAGGAAGTGATAACGGCCCGTGTATGTTATACGAGGTGGATTCCTCAAGTCTTTTAGAATATTCCATGTATGACTCCCTAAATGTGTTATATACTACGCAATGAAAAGATGACATATTTGTACTTTGTATTGCAAAACTTTAATAAAATTATTGAAACATAAACATTATTTAAACATGGGTTTAAATAATTGTGCATTTGTATTTGTAATATTTTTCTAAGGCTTGAAAAAAATTGGAAGCTATCTAAAATGACCAGTGCCTAATGCAGGGGTCCAGTTGCAATGGAACGGAACGCTGCTGAATCTTACATTGCTCAGTGGTCTGTGAACTCTGAGCCTATCTTAAGTTGCAGGTTGTGTTTCACTTACAGTGCTGGCATGCTGCTGAGTTGTTTGGCATATGGAGCCTGAGATTGCAATGCCAGAAATCTGGATGAAATATTATGCTGCACCAAGCGGACATACCAGCGAGTTAACATGGAGAAATGTTGGGTCAAGGCTTCTGTTAGGAAAAATGCATCAGGTAATAGAGTAAATCCAAAGCAACTGGAAAAAGCTCTGATTAAACATCTGCATATCTGGTGGGTACATAAGGTGAAGTTGAGTTCATGTGCTAAACTCCAGTTCTTATTTATGTAATAATATTGTACAAAGAACACTGAGAACTATTACAAATAATAATGGTCATACAGCAGATGTATGAACTATGTGTAACTCATGTAAAGGTGCTAAAAACTTAACTTGTAATGAATCAAACATCATAATCTCAGCAAAAGCTTCGTAAAAGCCAGAGCTCAATAAAGTGTATGTAAAACCAAAACTTTTTTTTAAATTTTCAATAAGGTGTGGATGGGTTAGATGCCCTATCAGGTTTTTGTTTTTTGTGTCCCCAATGAGGAAATTAACTTTCTGTATTTCTCCTTGTGCCTATTGTCTCTCGTACAGAAAATTATGACCCAAAATTTTACAACCTTTCGCAGTAACAGGAGATAGGGGAACTCTTCCAACAGGGATGCCTATTTTAGTGACAGCGGTCAAAGCGGGAATTTTTCCCACGATTTGGAGAAATTTTGTTTTACTTTATTTTTTTTACTACTACCTCTGTGACAGGAAATAAATCCATATCTACTTGACGTAACAGACACAGGAGTGTCCCTACTCCATTTAGTATAAAAAAAAAATGTAAGCTTCACACATACTGTACTTCAAAATAGGCAATTTGACAGAAAACAAAAACGTTTAAAGCCCAAATAATTTTTTCTTACATTTTAGAATAAAAATTGGTTATCGTGTGTTCCTTCCTGTGTGCAGGTTCATTTAACCACTTGACAACTGGGCACTTAAACACCCTTAATAACCAGACCAATTTTCAGCTTTCGGTGCTCTCACATTTTGAATGACAATAACTCAGTCATACAACACTGTAACCAAATGAAATTTTTATCCTTTTTTTCCCACAAATAGAGCTTTCTTTTGGTGGTATTTGATCACCTCTGCGGTTTTTATTTTTTCGCTATAAATGAAAAAAGAGCATATGCATACCACAAATTACACCCCAAAACACATTCTGCTATTTCTCCCGAGTATGGCGATACCACATGTGTGAGACTTTTACACAGCGTGGCCACATACAGAGGCCCAACATGCAGGGAGCACCTTCAGGCGTTCTGGAGCACCCAGACCAATTCTTTTTTTTTTTTAACAGAGATGTTTTATTGAGAGAACAAAGCAAGGTTACAACATCACATATAAATACAGGTACTGTTAGGTACAAAAATCAGGGGCACCCCAAGAGCTCAGAACAGGGCAGTTTCCCTAAGCGCAGTACATTATCAGGGGAAGAGACACCCAGACCAATTCTAACATTTCTCTCCTACATGGAAAAATCATAATTTATTTGCTAGAAAATTACATAGAACCCCAAAACATTATATATGCTTTTTTAGCAAAGACCCTAGAGAATACAATGGCGGTCGTTGCAACTTTTTATCGCGCATGGTATTTGCACAGCAATTTTTCGAACGCATTTTTTTGGGAAATAAAACAGTTTTGTGCTTTTAAAAAAAAAAACCATTAAAGTTAGCCCAATGTTTTTGCATAATATGAAATATGAAGTTACGCCGAGTAAATGGATACCCAACATGTCACCCTTCAATATTGCACACACTTGTGGAATGGCGCCAAACTTCGCTACTTAAAAATCCCCATAGGTGACGCTTTAAATGTTTTTACTGGTTACATCTTTTTAGTTGGAGAAGAGGTCTAGGGCCAAAATGATTGCTCTCGCTCTAACGTTCGCAGCGGTACCTCACATGTGTGGTTTGAACACCGTTTTCATATGTGGGCGGGACTTACGTGCACGTTCGCTTCTGTATACGAGCACGTGGGAACAGGGGCGCTTTAAATGGTATTTTTTTATTTTTATTGTTCATTTTACTTTATTTATTTTAGTTTGACACGTTTTTCCCCAAAAATAAATGTTTTGATTACTTTTATTCCTATTGCAAGGAATGTAAACATCCCTTGTAATAGGAATATAGCATGACAGGTCCTCTTTACAGTGAGATATGGGGTCAATAAGACTTTTACTCCCGTCTCATACTTTATTCTGAGCATGCGAGGGTTTCTTAGCATACACACGCTCGAGTTTCTCGTCGAAAACCAGCCTGACGAGGAACACGACGAGGAAATTGAGACTCCCGTCGAGGAAAAAGAGAACTTGTTCTCTTTTTTCCTTGTCGAGTTCCTCGACAAAAAACTTACACACAACCGTTTTCCTCGGCAAAAAAGCTCTCCCAAGTTTCTTGATGGATTCTGTCGAGTTTCTCGGTCGTGTGTACAAGGCCTCAGTATCAATGGGAGGAAAAACTTTCCCTGCATCAGTAGTGTCACTGTAAGGGCAAAATGCTCCTGTGTCAATGGTGTCACTGGGAGGAAATATGTCCCTGCATCCGTGGTGTCACTGGATTAATGGTTGATGTCAGAGGAGAATGGGCAGACCGGTTCGAGATGATGGAAAAGCAACAGTAACTTAAACAGCCACTCGTTACAACCAAGGTATGCAGAATACCATCTCTGAATGCACAAAACATCAAACCCTGAAGCAGATGGGCTACAGAAGAAGAAGACCATTCCGGTGCCACTCCTGTCAGCAAAGAACAGGAAACTGAGGCTACATTTTGCACAGGCACACCAAAATTGGACAATAGTAGATTGGAAAAACATTGCCTGGTCTGTTGAGTCTCGATTTCAGCTGCGAAATTCAGATTAAGGGTCAGAATTTGGCATAAACAACATGAAAGCATGGATCAATCCGGCCTTGTATCAATGGTTCAGTCTGGTGGTGGTGGTGTAATGGTGTGGGGATATTTTCTTGGCACACTTTGGCACAAAGAATTAAGACAGTTTTGAAGGCAAAAGGGGTCCAACCCAGTACTAGCAAGGAGGCACCAGAGTGGCACGGGGGGGTGGACCACCCTGCAATATTGTTTTGACCCCGGATGAGGAGATGGTCGCCCGGTGTCTGCAGAGGGAGCAGTTGGAGAGAGTTGAGGGCTTTGATTCCCGTGATGAGGCCTTAAGGACAGGTAAGTGTTTTATATCCCCTATCCGGTGTGTAGCATGTAAGGGGGTGGAAGGGAACATGTGACAAGTGTGTGGGTCCCCCAACATGTGACTGCTTTATGTCATCCACAGATGTGCAGGAGGGAGCGGGCACATTTGCTGCCGGTGGCCATCCCACCACATCGTCCCCGGAGCAGCCTCAGCAAGACGCCCAAGATCCAGCGGTGGAGGGGAGTGCCCACACCTCCCTCTCGAGGAGGTGGTAGAGGAGTCGGTGGACCTAGGGCAGATAGGCCTGATTATAGAGGAGTCCAGTGTTCTGCCTGGGCCCTCTCGCAACTCCCCCCCCATCAGGGGAAGCCCCTCTGTGTTTGCCACCAGCAGGGGAACCCCCTCAAGGGGCTCACCATACACCCGCTCGCAAGCGTCTTCTGCCCCAAGAAAGGCGACAAGGAAGACCAGGGATGTACCTATCAGTGTCCAGGACCAAATAGCCCTGGACCAGGGCCAGCAGACCCGGCATATGGGGGATATAGCCAGGCACCTGCAGCAGATGGCACATAACACTGGCCAAATCTACGATGCAGTGCTGGATGGCAATGCCAATAGTGCTGCAGTGGTCACCTGTGTGGGGGACCTGCAGGCCACCACTGTGAACCTGGTGGGCGAGGTTCAAAGCCTTACTGAGGCCGTCAATGCCAATATGGCTGCCATCCAGGAGGAGGGGAGACAGAGGCAGCGCAACCAGCGGCATAACATCACCCGCCAGCTAAGGATGCAGGCCCAGACAAATGTCTTTCTGAGCCGGATTGCCGTGGCCTTGGAGGGCAGGCAGCCATCACCTGCCAGGAGTGGCAGACCCGGGGATGAGCCACCTCCAGATGTCCCACCCCCCCACCCCAGGCTCCCCCCAGGCAGCTGAGGAGCCAGAAAGATGCCACCAGGCACAGCCCCCATCAGCCCAAATAAGTGGCTTTTTTTTTTTTACTTTTTTTTCTATGCTCAGGTCGTGAGCTTTTTTTTTTTAAAGCACACAGTGAGGAGTGCTGGCTACAGTGTGACTGGTGTGTGAATGGGGGGGTGACACTCCTGCCAATTGGAGCCTTGGCGTGGTGTTGCTGCTCCCAAGTCCTGCATGGTGGACTTGGGCTAATCCAATGTGATGTGGATGTGGGGTGTGTGAGCTAGGGACCACAGTGGTGTCCATGCGTGCATTCTCCTTGTGCCATGATGAATGTGTGTGTGTTAACGTGCAAACATGTCTTCTGTGAGGCGTCTCCTGACTGCTGCTCCCTCAGCAGACGGGCTACCCTCGGTTAGGGGGGGACTGTGTGGTTCGGGGGTCAGGTCATCACGTAGGTCAATCTCCAGGCCCTTTCTCATGGCGTAGTTGTGTAGAATGCAACACGCACCGATGATCTGGCACACAAAGTTTGGGGAATACAACAGGGTCCCCCCAGACTTATCCAGGCATCGGAAACGGGACTTCAGGAGGCCAAATGTGCGTTCCACCACTGCACGTGTACGTATGTGTGCAGCATTGTAGTTTTGCTCTCCTGTGGTTTGGGGAGTCCGGTATGGAGTCAGGCGATGGGGTCCAAGTGCTTATGCAGAGTCACCTGGAAGGGAAAAGACAGGAGGATGTTAGTCGTGCATGTGCCCCTCGTGATGTCTTCATAATGGGTTTGGACAGTCATGCCTAACACCCATGTCACTCACCAACCAGCCAGCTGTCCCCATACACGTTCTGTTCAAAATCCGTTGGGATGTTGCTTTGACGGTATATGTAGCTGTCGTGGTTGGACCCTGGGTGTTTGGCACGGACATGCCATATGAGGCATTGGGCATCGGCTATCACCTGTACGTTGATGGAATGCCACTGCTTCCGATTGCGGTATATGTGCTATGTGTCACGGGGGGGCCATAGTGCCACATGTGTGCAATCAATGGCCCCCACAGTGCGTGGGAATCTGGCAATTCTGTGGAAATCCTCTATTGTCTTCTGCTGCAGATGCTCCTGGGTGGGTCTGATGAAGTGGTAGGACATGCGTCTGAGGATTGCGGGGACAACCTGGTGCACACATCTGCTCATGGTGGATTGTGACATCCCAACCACGACTCCAATTGTACGCTGAAAAGATCCACTGGCGAGGAAATGCAGTGTTGCCAGTACCTTGACCAGTGGCTGCACTGCATGTGCACGATGTGTCTTGCTGGTGATGTCATCATGCAGGGTTGTGGCTAATTCTAAGATGGCATTAGGGCTGAATCTGAAGATGCAATACACCTCTGAATCACCCATGCTAAAGACGTCCATGCACGTGCGGTATATCCTCTCCCGTGCCCTCCTACGAGTCGGTGGACCCATTAGTAGTGCTAGGACCACGGCTGCCCCTGGCATGTTGGCACACAGATGTGTTGTCCTGCAAGTGTGGTTGCTCAGCTTGTCCGTAACGGTGCTGCTGTAGCTGCTCTCCAGCTGACCTGTGCACGTCTGGTGCAAAGATATTCCAGCTTTTTGATGGAATAACTTTAGGCCTGACGTACGACTTACGCGCACCGCAAGTAGCCTGCATCGGGCGCACTTACATGCGTGAATCGGTGTATCTCCCTCACTTGCATATTTGAATAGGAAATCAATGTGAGCGCAAGATGCGTCGAGCGTAAATATGCGCCCACGATACCCCAGCGTAGGAAAGTTACGTCGGTCGGAGGAAGCCTATTTTCAGGCGTATCTTGTTCTGTGGGTACGGAACATAAATACGCCGGCGCATATTTACACTTACGCCGCGTATCTGTAGATACGCCGGCGTAAGTCTTTCTGAATCTGGCTATATGACTATAGCAAAATGGCTGGCCTGCAGTGACTTTACTGCTATGGATCTTTTTAAGCTGTATACAGAGCCAGATCACACCCTGCAGTTCATGGGAGAAAGATAGTCCAAGTGTCAGGCCTGAACACAGTCTTCAACGACAAGTTGGAGCTCTAAATGAAAGGAAGATAAATCCTTAAGAAAGAGTTGAGGATTCTAGCAGTCAGTAGGTAAATGGTGGGTATAGTAGAAAGGGATGAATCCCTCTGGAATCCGAGTTATGATGTCTGTGCAGCACTGTCCCCATAGGGCTTGCTGTATGTGGACCTCTTAGGCCGCCCTTTGATTACCTGCAGACAGTTGCTGGCAGTTTTTCACATATCCCTCCATACTCCTGTTTGCTTGTTACTCAATAAACAGCCCAGGGTATTTTTATATTTTGTTTATATTGTGGAACTTGGATTAATGGAGGGAATAGTGGGATACTCCAACTGAACTATTCATAGTAGATAAGGACAACTCATTTGGCCTCACCGGATTACTTGTGGAAGCAGACATACTGCTTTTATCATACTGCCAGTTGTATGGAAGAATTAAGTTTTCTTGCTCTCTCTAGCACAGTTGTTCTCAACCTGGCGGTCGTGACCCCCTCGGGGGTCAAATGATGATTGCCAGGGGTCACTGAATCCTGGAATGTTCCTGAAGCCCACACCACTCTTCCAGCCTTTTCGCGGCCACCCAGCTGGGCTGTTCCTGGAGCCCGTGGCTGCCACTCAGCCTCTTCACAGCCGCCCATTTAGTGACTAGAGGTCAGCTGACTGGTGAGGAATGTAAAGTGGGAGGGGCTGGAGGAGACCCCACCTCCCGATTTTGGCATAGGTGTTACTGCTGCGAGACACCACAAAGCTGGAGACACAGTGAGTAACACTACCTTTGATTAGAGTTGCCATTAAAAGTCCACACTACAGTTTTCAGATCAGCAGATGACCTTGAGCCAGAGCAATTAAATTGGCCGATCAGAACTCTCGCCAGCATTGCCACTCATCCCAACTACTGTTAGGGGTCCACACAACTTGGGAAATTTTATCAAGGGGTCACAGCACTAGAAGGTTGAAAACCACTGCTCTAGCAGCAAACTTGATGCAACTACTATATCTTCGGGACACTCTCTAGCATCCCCTTGACTGACAGCCGTACACTGACTTTTCTAGCTGAAAGGATTGGGCCTCACAGGACAGGCCCCATGACACAAATATGTACTCACAGTAGGCAGAATCAGATCCTTCCTGGTGTCTCCCTTCCAGTCAGCTCTGCAGGACCTCTGGGCTCAGCTTCTCTCTGACTTTCAGGCCCTCAGGTCGACTACCCAGGACTGCATAGCAACTTCTACGGAGGAGGGGCAGCCACCCCCTCCCTCTGGAACCCCACCTTCAAGCCAAAGACCCTGAGCACATGTGCCCTGGGCATTTATAAGGTCACCCAGCATGCAACGAGGCAATTTCCTCTGCAAATAGCCAGAGCTGAAACAATGCATGTGCCCTCATTTGTCAGGTTTCCTCCCACTGTCCAATAAGCTTCCCTATTGGACCAGCGTGGAACATTCAGACAAGCTGATCTGAACCTGAGTATCATGAGCAGATCCTATCAATAGATCATGTTCCCTGGTAGGCAGAGAGCACTCTAAATGTAACTTGCAATCTTCCTGGTAAGCAGAAAGACTCAAAAACTATACTCTCTTCTAGAACCTACCTAGGAGGGTGCTACATCTGCACATGTTATATGTTTCTGACAAAACAAATGTAGCACCTTAATATTTAGGCAGGGATGCTAGCAAATTTACCTGCCAAGTGATAGTTGACTTGGCCGATTGATAGGAGGTCAGTTGATTTCACGCTAATTCTGGATTTGCTGCACTTCTCTCTTTTGATGCTAGATGACCGGGTATCTGGTGACATTAGATAAGAAAATGGCATTGCAAGGACATATTAGGAATAGATGGGGTGTCTCAGTCATTGGGCAGGGATTTTTTTAGGTCCCTTGGTCTGCTGGGAGAGCCTATTTATTTAGGTGAGGTCAGGTGATCAGGGGTTCTGTGCCACTTGGACGGCTGTCTGGGTGGATGTGTATTTTGCTGCCCTGGGCTGCTAGGCCGGAAATGGGGCCTATTCCAGGCACATCTGGTGCTAGGCTGTCTGAGGACATATGCAGAAGCAAGAGGGTTGGGACCGCGGCTTGCAGTCCAACCAAGAGTGACGGTTCTGTTGACCGGAGAAACTGTCGTGGTCAGAGGTAGAGGGGAAGCTGTCGCCAGTAAGGGACTATCTGCCCTATTACCAGGGACCAAAGTGGGTAACTGAAGCAAGTACTGGAGCAGCATTCTCACCAACCGGGGACAGTGAAGAATCTGGAAACTTCAGTGGGAATCAAGCCAGGGACACAGCCAGCTGAGGTGACACTTGTAGAGCAGCCTTGTGTGCCAAGCCAGGGACTGAGCAGGGGTAAAGCTTGAGAGGCATCTAGAGTGCCAAGCTAGGGACCCAGTAGAGAAGAGGGTGACGCTTGAGGAAGATACCACCATGAAGATTGGAGGAGCTCAAGGGATTCAGTGGCAGTGAATCAGTGGGTCTAGTGAGAGATCGGGAGCTCAGTGTCCCAAAGAACTACAAGGAGTGATTGTGTTGAAAGTGAAGGAATTGTTAAGCTTTTGTTAGGAACTGTTAAAGACTGTTACCATAGGAGATAGCATTCTTGCACATGCAGATGTGGCGTCTTGCTAGATGCCTTTCCCTGCATGGCTGTCCTCCTATTGAAGTCTCAGAGTCTGCCAATTTATCTTGCAACTACCTGTCCTGGCCCTAACCCTCTCTCCCCCAAAATATTTTTGTTAAGAGGAATAAATTTTCTTTTGCATCCAAGAAGTGTCTGGCGCCCAATAACTTTAACTACTCTGCACCCACCATGCTTCACAACCCACTACATACAGAAGGATTCGGTATTCTGTATCGGCGAGTACTTGAAAAAAAGTATCGGTACTTGTACTCCGTCTTAAAAAAGTGGTATCGGGACAACCCTAGTTGTAAGTGTGGTTCTTTATGGGGGTGGGGGTAAAAGGGTTTGTTATGTTAACAGTTGTTTTTTCTTAGGTCTATGCGACTCAGCAGTCAAGAAGCCATATGTGTACACACACAGTACTGGGTTGACCTTGTGCAGGAATACAGTATGTAATTCCTATTTTAGACTATGAATGATGTTGTAACAGTTGAACTCTCATGAGACAACATCTGTGTATGCCTTTGTTCACACTCAAATAGCGTTTGATTGACAAATTATTCCATGAGAAATTGGATATTTGTGCCACGCAGAATGTGTTTGGCCATGACTAAATGGTTCTACTGTAATATGCAGCTGTAGACAAATTGTTAGTCATGCAATCTGGGAAGTAGACAACAGAACTAATAGTTCTGACTCTAAATTACCAATGCAAATAACTGCAAATACAGTTAGACCATAAAAAATAAGATTGCTTTACATCTAGAACCCTGGAAAAAGGAGTCCAAATATCAGTTCAGACTGGCCACCATCTGCATGAACAACAAAAAGAAAGTGCTAGTAGTTTTACTTCCACTCCTGAATTTAATAAACTCCACGTGGTTTCTGGTACCACAGCCTTTTCTGCAACTGCAAGCAATGCTCCAGACAAGCTTAAAGTATCTCCATTTTTGTTGAGTAAAAAACATTGGCCTCTGCATGTACATTGCAGGGATTTTAACCAACTTTGTTGCAGATTCCTACCTTGTGGTAGTCTGAAGAAATAGCCGTTTGTTTTTATGTGTCTGTGAATCTGTATGGGAGTGGTTCTATAATGATCAGCTAGTTGCAGCACCTGTAGGGTTCTAATGAAGAAATTGGCAGGGTCTGCATCCCTTTAGAAGTAATTTCCCTTTGGGAGTATCTCACCAAAATGACATTTTGTTGTAGGGGATGCCCAAAATCTGATTTGTCTCTTACACAAACAGAAAATAAAATTTCAGGGGGGTGTTCTGTATACCATCTGTGTACAGAACTCCTCCAGGTAGCCACATTGCATTGCACAGAAATTTACATCACTGTAGATTGAAAGGGGAAGGTCATTTTTAATCACATTCAATTACAATATGGCTTGTGTCGTAATTGTATACACTATATTCTTATTTGTTTTGCTATTTTGTTTTTCCTTCAAAAGTGGAGGTACCCTTTTAAGGAACTGGAATGTATTTGACCTGAGACACAGATGACTAAATCCCCCCTTTAGGTCTGGTATGGATTTTGAGGGAAATCCCCACTCCAAAATTTAAAAAAAGTTCCCCCCAAAAAACAATAGCAGACCCTTATTCGAGCATGCAGCCTGGGAGGCCAGGAAAGGGGGTGTCAGGGACTCACCTCTCAGTCTCGGAACCCTTCCAGAGGGTTAAAACAGCGGCGCGCAAATTGCACATCGTCGCGCGCCTGTGGTGCGCGCGCGTGCACGGCGGGAGCGCGCGCGTGCGCGCTGATTCCTTGGCGCCAAAAACGGCTTTAAATGGACACTGACAGCTCCAGCACATTGCTGTCTGATCTACAGTCTCTGAACGTTGTTTACCTGAAGAAACCTGATTACCTGCTATTACCTTTTGACCCAGCTTATTTGACCTTCCGCACCTCTCCGATCCTGACCTCGGCTGCTATCGACCTACCTCTGATTGATCCACCGTTGCCTGACCTACCTGCCTGTACCACGACGACTCTCCTGCTTACCCCATCTGACTATCTGAACTATCTAATGTGATCCGGCTTGTTTGACCCTGCTTCCGTCTGCTGTCTATTAACCAGCTTGCCTTCTCAGTTGTTGCTGTGAATCTTCTGTCAGTGTCACGGACCCTGCTTCCGGTTACTTCAGCTCCAGTCTACACTTCCAACAGTGATCTACATCTACTCATCTATCCAGCCAGCCGGCACTCCTACCCCGCCAGGCTCTTGAGTCTGCTGTTCCCTATCCAGCAGCTGACAAGCCGGAGCTGTAAGAGAGGCCTACTCCTACAACCGGGCTCTGGTTACCAGGTACGTGATACATAACAGTATCAGACAGCCATGACAGAGCCCTCAGGAGTGGCCCCAGCCATGGAGGAGATTTGTAAACACCTCGCATCTCTCACCCAAGCTGTTAAAAATCTACAGGACGGCTACATGCGACTGGAAGGTCAAATACAGAATCTGTCCGGAGACGCAGCTCCTGAACCTTCCGCCAGATTGTCTTCATCAGCCGCTGCTCCAACTGTAGTGATGCTACCACCCGAACCCAGGGTTCCAATGCCAGAGCGGTTCACCGGGGATCGCTCCAAATTCCAGAATTTCCGCAATACCTGCCAATTATATTTTGCCCTCCAACCTAGGACTTTTTCCTTAGAAGCCACAAAGGTGGGATTTGTGGTGTCGCTTCTTCAAGGAGAGCCTCTAACCTGGGCGCACCGACTATTGGAGGAAAATGGCACCAACACAGAGACTCTACTTGCTTTCTTTCAGGCCATGGCACAACTCTATGACGATCCTCAGCGGACTGCTACTGCTGAGGCCGCCCTGCTTGCGCTTCAACAAGGCCGCCGAGCCGTTGAGGAGTATGTTATGGACTTTCGCCGCTGGAGTGCGGACACCCAGTGGAACAGCGCAGCTCTGCGGCACCAATTCCGTTTGGGACTTTCAGAAACCCTAAAGGATGAGTTGTCCCGTATTGGGGTTCCTGATACCTTGGAGGACTTAATTGATAAATCTATACAGATTGACCGACGCCTACGAGAGCGACGAGCAGAGCGATTTTCTCATCTAAGTCGCCCTGTATGGGTCACTACTAAAGCGCCCATGCCTGCTTCTCGCTACCAACCACCCGTCCATTCTAGTACGGCCAGCTCTCCTCCTGATACTTCTGAGCCTATGCAACTTGGGGTCATGCGACCCACTCTGCCTCCTGAAGAACGTACACGTCGTCGGCAGCTAAATCTGTGCCTCTACTGCGGTGAGCCTGGTCATTATGTCGCCAACTGCCCCATCAAGATGCGTAAGTGTCGTTTTTCTGTTCCTATCAACGTTTCCGCTCTCTCAACCAATACAACACACCTTGCTTTTTCTCTGTCTTTGCAGCTCCCAGAAAGAACGATTCCGGTCAACGCAATTATTGACTCCGGCGCCTGCAGTTGTTTTATTGATGCCACCTTCGCCAGTCTGCACCACATTCCTCTTCGAAAGAAAGACTTCAGACTTTCCGTTTTTCTGGCCGACGGATCCCACATTAAATCGGGTCAAGTAACCCAAGAAACCCTTCCTCTACCTGCTTCTACTTCCGCTAATCATAGAGAATTGTTAATTCTGGATGTAATTTCTTCACCCTTGTTTCCAGTGATCCTTGGCATCCCCTGGCTCCGGGTCCACAACCCCCAGATTGATTGGGCCTCTGGAACTTTACGATTTCCTTCCCATTACTGCCTGGAACACTGCCTACCTGGATATTCCAGTTTCTCTCCTACTCTGTTATGTCTGAACACCGACCCCAGTTTATTTCAGTCTGTTCCGGAACCCTATCATGAGTTTCTCGATGTGTTCAATAAAAAGGGGGCCGACTCCCTTCCACCTCATCGCCCCTATGATTGCCCAGTAGAACTACTTCCTGGGGCCGAGATCCCTTTTGGGCGCATTTTTCCACTATCCGAGAAGGAACAAGATGCTCTGAAAATCTACATCGACGAGAACCTAAATAAGGGGTTCATTCGTCCATCCACCTCACCAGCAGGTGCTGGAATATTTTTCGTCGCCAAAAAGGATCAGACCCTTCGCCCATGCATCGATTATCGAGAGCTCAATAACATCACGGTTAAAAACCGTTATCCATTGCCATTGATACCCAAACTGTTTCAAAAATTAAGATTCGCTACTATCTTCACTAAGCTGGACCTGAGGGGGGCCTACAACCTAATTCGCATCAGGGACGGCGACGAGTGGAAAACTGCTTTCCGTACTCGGTATGGTCACTACGAGTATCTAGTCATGCCATTCGGGTTATGCAATGCTCCTGCCACCTTTCAGCATTTTGTCAATGACATGTTCAGAGACTTTTTAGATATTTTTGTCATCGTCTACCTGGATGATATCCTGGTCTTTTCTGGCTCATTAGATCAACATCGAGAGCATGTCCGGAAGGTTTTAAATCGTCTTCGCTTACACGGTCTATACGCGAAAGCAGAGAAATGTGAATTCGAGTTGCAAACCATCCAATTCCTGGGCCTACTGATCTCCCCGACGGGAATTGAGATGGACCCCAAGAAATTGTCTGCTATTTTGGACTGGCCAGTGCCCCTGGACAAGAAGGGGGTCCAACGTTTTATAGGCTTTGCGAATTTCTATAGACGTTTTATTAAAGGATTCTCTACCATTGTTGCTCCCATTACACAGCTTACGAAACAAAACTTCCGTTTCCGTTGGAATCCTGAGGCACAAAAAGCCTTCGACACGCTAAAGAAATTCTTCACGACTGCCCCAATTCTCAGCCACCCAAACCCGGCTCTACCCTTCCTCCTTGAGGTAGACGCCTCTGAAGTCGCAGTGGGGGCCGTTCTCTCCCAACGCATGGGAGACAAAGACCTAATACACCCCGTAGGATTCTTCTCCCGAAAACTCTCCCCTGCGGAGAGAAACTATGACGTAGGTGATCGTGAGTTATTGGCCATCAAGGCCGCTTTGGAAGAGTGGAGATATTTATTGGAAGGTGCTGCATACCCCGTGCTAATTTATACGGACCATAAAAACTTGGAATATTTAAGATCAGCCAAGCGATTGAAGCCCCGACAGGCTCGGTGGGCACTCTTCTTCTCCCGTTTCGGCTTCCACATCACTTATCGCCCGGGCTCTAAGAATATCAAGCCGGATGCTCTGTCCAGAATGCATGACAACCCAAAAGATACCTCCACTCCTGACACCATTCTACCAGAGAACAGTTTCTTGCTACGGCACACTGACCTACTTTCCCTGCTCTGGGGAGCGTCTTCAGATTCTTCCAAACCTCCCAACATTTCTTTAGAATCCTGAGATGGACTGTTCTGGAGAGGAAGCCAGATTTTTGTCCCTGAAGACATCCGAGTAGAGGTTCTGAAACACCTCCACGACCATCCAATGGCGGGACATTTTGGGGTTCGTAAGACACTAGAGCTGGTGCGTCGCACCTTTTGGTGGCCTGGATTAGAGAATTTCTGTAAGTCTTATATCAGCACATGCCCTATTTGTAATCGGAACAAGACACCTCGAAACCAAGCCTGGGGTTTACTGAAACCATTACCCGTACCCGACAGACCGTGGAAAATGGTGGCCATGGATTTCATCGTAGAGCTTCCCTGCTCTGAAGACTGTACTGCAATTTTCGTGATCGTGGACCGTTTGACCAAAATGGCCCATTTTCTCCCTCTAAAGAACACACCTTCTGCCGTTGAGACTGCTCGTGTCTTTATTAAAGAAGTTGTTAGGTTGCATAGGGTACCCTCCAACATAGTATCAGATAGGGGAGTTCAATTTACCTCTCGGTTTTGGAAGGCCCTCTGTGAAATATTACAAATTGAACTCGCTCTATCTTCAGCATATCACCCCCAGACCAATGGGCAAACTGAACGAACCAATCAGACTCTGGAACAATACATCAGGTGCTTCACTACGTTTTCTCAGAATGATTGGGTCTCTCTGCTACCCCTAGCGGAATTTGCTTACAACAACGCCAGTCATTCTGCCACGGGGCAATCTCCCTTTTTTGCCAATTATGGTTTCAACCTAACTGTTTTACCAGATTTTCTTTCAGAATCTTCAGTACCGGCAGTACAGAATACTGTGGAATTCCTCAAACAAAACACCAAATTACTACAGGAAGCTGTGACCAAGGCCCAGGCTGACAGTAAGAGGTTCTTTGACAGGAAAAGGAAAGGAGAGCTGGATCTGAAAACAGGGGACCAGGTATGGCTTTCTACCAGCAACCTCAGGTTAGCTTGTCCTTCTAAGAAATTGGGACCCAAGTTTATGGGACCTTTTCCGGTCAAAAGGAGAATCAATACGGTTTCATATGAACTTTCCTTACCTGATTCTCTTAAAGTGCACCCTGTATTCCATGTCTCTTTATTGAAACCTGCAGCTCCTGATCCCTTCCCTAATAGGGGAACAAGGCCTCCTGAACCAGTTCATGTTGACGGATGCGAGGAATTTGTGGTAGAAGCCATCCTGGATTGTAGAAGGCGACAAGGACAGAACCAATTTCTGATTAAATGAAAAGGCTACGGACCAGAAGAAAATTCCTGGGAACCTGAAGGCAACATCCATGCCAGAAGATTGGTACGTTCATTTTTTCTTGATCATCCTGACAAGATTGCCCGACTAGGCATCCGGAGGCTGCCCCTTGGGGGGGGGCAATGTCAGGGACTCACCTCTCAGTCTCGGAACCCTTCCAGAGGGTTAAAACAGCGGCGCGCAATTGCACATCGTCGCGCGCCTGTGGTGCGCGCGCGTGCGTTAACGGGGCGCGCGCGTGCACGGCGGGTGCGCGCGCGTGCGCGCTGATTCCTTGGCGCCAAAACGGCTTTAAATGGACACTGACAGCTCCAGCACATTGCTGTCTGATCTACAGTCTCTGAACGTTGTTTACCTGAAGAAACCTGATTACCTGCTATTACCTTTTGACCCAGCTTGTTTGACCTTCCGCACCTCTCCGATCCTGACCTCGGCTGCTATCGACCTACCTCTGATTGATCCACCGTTGCCTGACCTACCTGCCTGTACCACGACGACTTTCCTGCTTACCCCATCTGACTATCTGAACTATCTAATGTGATCCGGCTTGTTTGACCCTGCTTCCGTCTGCTGTCTATTAACCAGCTTGCCTTCTCAGTTGTTGCTGTGAATCTTCTGTCAGTGTCACGGACCCTGCTTCGGTTACTTCAGCTCCAGTCTACACTTCCAACAGTGATCTACATCTACTCATCTATCCAGCCAGCCGGCACTCCTACCCCGCCAGGCTCTTGAGTCTGCTGTTCCCTATCCAGCAGCTCACAAGCCGGAGCTGTAAGAGAGGCCTACTCCTACAACCGGGCTCTGGTTACCAGGTACGTGATACATAACAGGGGGAGGGGAGCGAGCGCCCCCTCCTGTACTATACTTCAACATGGGGGGGTACTTTGGGGCAAGGGGACTCCCCCTATAGCACCTTGCCCTTGTGTTGATGGGGACAAAGGCTTATTCCCAATACATTGGTCAGGTGGCCCTGACCCTTCTGAAATCACCGGCCCAGCATGCCTCCCAGTCGATGATATCATAAGGTGACTTGCCCCTTGGTTATTTAAGAACTACCAGACAGCCTTCATCAGGAGAAAACCTTTTTTTTCGGGTTGGCAGTGGCGGTAAGAGGTCCAGACAGAGATGTAACTAGAACCTTCATGGCCCCATTGCAAGAAACCATGAAGATCCCCCTTGAGCGCCAAGGCCCTTCCCTCCAAGGCCGGGGCCCTTCCCACTGATCCCACTGGCCCTTTACTCCTGTTGTGGGGCTCTTTACAGCAGGACCCTTTCATATGTTCTTCAGCAGACCCCCTTATGCTATCCTGGGGCCCCTACAATGGCGGTATTCCACAACCGGTCGCAAGTGAAACCTGTGAAAACATGGTACTTCTGCCACTGATGCACAGTCATTCTTCACTTGGTCTTTGTAGGTGGAGTCATGTAAATCTTAAATCATAGGACACTCATGTACAAGACTGATGAGACCCTCTTAGTGTGTGCTAGAAGTTAGTACAGGGTGTGTTAGAATTTAGAGTAGGTAAAAATATAATTTGGCTCAGAACTAAGTCTGATCCATGGAATATTGGTCTGGGTTCAGTAAGGTTCAGTAGCACCAAAACAAATACTCTTGCACACAAATGTGTTCACCAGGCTATCCAACGTTCAGAATGGATAATGTCTCATGTCTTGCTGCCCTCCAGGATAGATGTATCCTAGCAGTCAAATGAGAGAATAGAAAAAGGAGGGTGCATCAGCCTTGAACATTATCCTTTGTTATATTTATTAGAATAATTACAATGTAACAGTCTTTGACTTGTGGCAATCCTTCGACTGCTGGCTGCCGCATTTCAAAGGATTACCTTCTTCCTTTTCTTTAGAGGCTCGGATCCTTCGAAATGCATCAGACAGCAGTGGTTTGCACGCCCTCTCTTTAGGATCTGCAGACTGCTACCAGTAGACGGATTGCCACAAGTCAAAGACTGTTACATTGTGGTTTTCTTTCCATGCTTGTGAGTAGTTTTTAATACTTTTTATACTAATAAATATAACAAAGGATAATGCACACAAGGCTGGTGTGCCCTCTTTTTTCTATCCTCTCATTTCAGTAAGGTTCAGAGCTGGGTGACTCATCCTGGCAGCTCTCTGGTGTCTCCCCCTGGTCTATAAGGTTGGAAAATCTTCTAGAATTAGTGGGTGGAGGTTAGGGAGGAGTTGCCTTGAATATTCATAAAGCCTCAGCCAATCCTCAGAGGTAGGCTGGCAGAGGGCCGAGATCACTCAATAATTAGACATGGGCCATGCCAGCAGGGCAATCAGGTGGAAGATGGAGATGCAGTGTTGAGGAGGCTGTCAGTGGCCTTTAGGGGTACCCCCTAGTCTAGGGGGGGGTGTCCTGCCTTGGGTTGGGGCTCTGGTGCTGGAAGGATCCTTCCAAAACACACAGGAGGAGGCTTTCCTGGAGGCATGGGAGCAAGAGAGAGCAGAGTGAGTAGCAACACTGTTGGGGATTAACAAGGGAAGATACTTCCACATGTAGCCAGTCTTCCTAAAGACCGCACACGCTGTCTTCAGGGAGACTGGCTACATGTGGCAGTCTCAGGCTTGGGTGCTGGAAGGATCCTTCCAAAACACACAGAAGGAGGCTTTCCTGGAGACACAGGAGCAAGAGAGAACAGAGTGAGTAGCAACACTGTTGGGGACTAACAAGGGAAGATACTTCCACATGTAGCCAGTCTCCCTGAAGACAGCCGTGTGCTGTCTTCGTCCCTTCCCTGAGAGGTCTCCTGAGAGTCAGCCGGGTGGGCTGGTAAAGAGTCAGTCGGGAGGACTGTTGAATAGTTAGCCTGAAGGGCTAGTGACTGGGCCTGCTGCAGCCATGTGGGTTGGCAGTGCCTGAAGAGCTGGTGTTGGGACCAGTACCCACAGAGGGGAATGTAACATGCTGTATTACTATATCTTTGCTACACAACAAGGGGCTACAAGTTCCTGCCTGTAAAATATTATTGCTTTGCCAAAATCTAACTGGGAGCCTGTCAAATTATTCTACAGTGATTCAGCTGAGGCAAGTGTGTGCAGGAGGCAAGTGAAGGAGACTGTAAATAGGAAGATGTTCCTGAAATATTGCTGAAGTTGAGTGGGCATCCCATAACCTCATATCTCTAACCCTCAAATAAACAAAAACAAAGTCATGAACTTTTCTCTGGGTGCTTGTGAAAATGTGGTGTGCCTGGCTGTGCAGGAGTAGGGGAATCCAAGTTCATCAACAGTCTCTACAGAGGTGTGCTACAGAAAAAAAATACCTGCATTCAGAACAGAAGCAAATTACAATTCTGGATAAATGGTAACTATAAAGCAGGCCACCCACATTGAGCTTTCTAATATTAGGGAAGAGACTGTGTTATGAGTCAGCTCATGAGTGAGTAACTATAGCACATGGACTTTCCTAAGAGGGAAATTCAATCTTAATGATGGAGGTGAAATCGATTAATAATCTCACTTTACATCATGCAATAGGGGAGTCAGGGTCCAGAAGGAGGTTTACCAGACCAGAAAAGTAATAGATGAAGGCCCAGAAAAGGATACAACTGGGGTCAGATAATTTGGAAGTGAGCAAGCAAAATGGCCAGCTGGGTTCACATATGTGTAGCCGCGGGTGCCTGGGGTCTGGTGTGTCCCTGCTTACTGGTTCAGGCGCAAATCAGGTCTTAATTTTTGCCTGAATTCGCACCTAAATCTGACCCAAAGACGCACAGTACCCTTTTTGAATGCGGACCGCGGTCACCCCCGACCTGTGTGAACTGGATCCATTGAGAGCCGGTCATGCTTGGGGAAACCCGCATCCAATTTGCATATGTGTGAACACTGTGTGAACACAGTCTCAAAGAATA